>NW_027286292.1:19473029-19680529 GCF_022747635.1 Hetaerina americana
TCCTTCAAAAACCATGTTTTAGAGGTACCTTAATCAGAGTGGAAAAAGTGGTACATAAATTGGTTCGAGGGCATGCAAAAGTGTATTGATTACCATAGAGAATACTTCGGGATACTATAATGCCATTCTCAACAATAAATAACTGTGTATTCACTATTAGGCTGAACATATAAATAACAACCCTCGTATGTTGAGATATGCAAGTGAATTGCTAGTTACTATTGCGACTCGAAGTTTATTATCAATAATATTACATAATTATTCAAGTTATTTAGTTTGTTGCCCTTTAACCTTTGCCTTCTTTGCGTTCATAACTAGATGCTAATGGCATACTATATTATGTGCAATTTTGACCAACACCCATTATTTTTCACACCTTTGCGTTAATCTTTTTTTTTTCAAAAACATTATCCTTCATTGGAACCTAAGCAGACGTCTTATTGCAATCTTTTAGCGTCCAATGCCCATCCCTCACGATATTGAATTATCTATTGACTCTGCAAGAGTAATTTTTTCTCTATTTTATTTTTTCACTATGACATTGATATATTTATTACCATAAGAATGTGTGCAAATATGCTTTCCCCCTTACTCAGGAAGTAAACCATATCAGGTAATTCTTGAAATTAAAGCGTGTTAAAACACTCAACTAATAGGAGTATTACCTTTTTACTTGATCTTATTAATTACCTTCTCGATATTTTGTGTTTAGACAAACTTGATGTTACCTGGTTATCCTTTTCTGTACTTCGTTTAGCGCCACTTCTACTTTATCATCTACGTAGATCATGCATTAATCGCATGATGAGTTTTTGTCTACTTTCGCCCCGTAGTGTAGCTCGAGTTATGCTTATCTTTGTCGTTTTTCTATAATTGTTCATTGTGGTAATAATGAGGACATGGATTGATCCTGTATTTCTCTTCTTCTCATTGGGAAGTAAAAGATGAAAAATAGTACTTAAGCCTTAATTTGAAGAATATCTGTCATCGGCTCTCAATTTTTCGACTTGAAAACTTTGAAGAAATACACCTAACCTATTTTTATAACTGGTGGTAATGTTATCAGTTTTTACAATTCCACTCGTATTGGCGAACCCAAAGTCGATTGACGTTCAATCTGACACTTTCCTAAAATTATAGTGCCTGCTAATGCGGAACCCTTATATCAAGTTTTACAACTACACAAAAAATAAGATCATCATTATATCACAACATACGGCTGATTAAGTATGCTATCAATAAGCCTCAGTGAAAAGATTGCGAGAATGGAGAAAATTTAGTTGAGGTAAGATCATGAGAGGGAATGGTTTAGAATGAGCATAAACCCATTTGTTTCGAGAAAAGTACCTCCGGGCGACGTCCCATCGAAGGGAGCAGAATAGAGGGTGCGGTGGAGAAGCAAAGGGTGAGCCGCAAGTGGCAAAAAGAGGGAATCTGCGAGGTGTGAAATGAGGGAAGAATGTTACTGGAGGGAAGGGATGACGTAAGGCCAAAGAGAGGGCGAGGATGGGGAGAAGAAGAACAAAGGAGTGGGCTAGGAGACACGGTCTAGGAGGGCAGATGGGTGATGGAGGGTGGTTTAAGAGGAAGAGATGCGACGAAGGGGGGCGGGGGCCTGTTGAGGAGGAACAAGTGGGGCAGGATGAAGAAAAGGGACGAAGAGATGGCCTAGGAGAGGCGAGACACAAGCGAGACTCCCAGTAGGAGGGGCCTGGAGGGACGGACGACGCAAAAGTGGGGAGGAGAAGCCAGTGTGAGGAGGGTATGGAGAAATGGACCGTGGCAAAAGGGGCTGGGGGAGAAAGGGGGAGGGTGAGGATGAGGAGGCTGCCGAGTGAAGAGAGGGTTGGAGAAATGAAGTGAATACAAAGGAGCCTAAGAGGAATTGGTCCTCGAGCGATGGGCTAGGGGTAGAAGTGGTGGAGTGGAATGATGAGAATGCGATAAGGAAGGCGGAAAGGGGGTTGGGTGGGGGTAGTGAAATGTGATGGGGCAGCTGAGGAGGGGAAATGCGGGCTAATGAATAGAGGGTTGAAAGAGAGAGGCGGTGAACAGAGTGGATGCTGCTGGAGACAAATTCACGCGGCGGCGGCGGAAAAGGTTTGCTGCACAATTAAATACGGCAGAGTCAGATAAAATATCTCCATTGATAGGTCACCTGGGTGTGCTCTTGCTTTACAAAATCTTTTGTGGGAACTTTTTAGCAGATTATCTTTTACTTTCCCATGAAATGGATTAATTTTCTTTTAACATCCACCCGCTATGTACTTAATATATTTATATTATGCTTAGGTTAAAACGTGATGAAAGATGAATAGATTACTGATTAAATGAGTTAAAGCGGCTTTGCTCTTAATATTTCCATAATGCTCATTGGGGATGACGGACACAGGTAAATGAATTATAATAGACGGAAATGACGTTGTTGCGATTAATATGTTGTTTGCTTTGCCTCGCCAAGGCCATCATACTGCGAGCATAAATTTACCCAATTTTACTGCACTTTATTCTCAACCCGTGAACTCCCCCACACAGTATCCGTATGTGTCTTTCAGGTCGAAGTAGTTTAAAGCCATGATATCTCATTGTAAATGCAAAAGAAAAGTAAACAGCCCCACAGGGAAAATAAGGCAACTTCCCTCTTTATGCCCATAACAACGCTAACCATTTTAAAATATGTTGCCAAATTCTTACCTTAAAATCAAAACATTTATGCATGTATCTATTACCGTCAAATGTAAACAATTGCCTTTAATTCAACTCTATATAAATATAAAATTGACTTTTTACTGTAATCCACCTGTGGATCTCACCACTGATTACAAATCATGAATACGGAATTTGGGGAAAGCTTGCCTATCACAAAGGCTAGCCTACTCGTCTACTAACTATCAAGTCGGATGCTCAGGTTCCACTAGGTGAAACGTTGCGTTTATTTCGTTTAGTCATAGAGCACGAAGAATGCGGCATCATAGGCCCTATTAATTTGGTCCCCTGGTGACTTGGAGCCCAAGCCAGGAGCAAAATTCTTGAGTCTTGGACAATTTAACAAATGAGAGGCTCTATTGCATTGGCGAAATCGAGCCAACGGCTGGAGGACAATTTTGCTGGAGTGAATGGGAATTGAGACAGTGAGACATTAAGTGGAGGGATAAAGAGCCAGAGGATTAGCAACGTCGCCATATTGAAGTGCGGAAGAGGAAGTGTGCGGGGTCGCAAAGATGGTATACGTAGATGAAAGAGCTCGGAGGGACGGCGGGTGGTGGCGTGTAGGGGAGTGAAGACGAACAGAGTGAGAGAGGCGGGGCTCGGCAAGATGGGGCCTTAGGCGGAGAATAGCGGGAGAGAAGCAAGAGAAAGGGAGGGGGGAGAGGGAGGAACGGTTAAGAAAGCTTTTGACACAAGAGAGGAGAGGGAAAGGACCTGAAAAGAACAAGGTCAGAAAAAGGGCTAGAGGCGGAAGGGGGCTCTGAATGGGAGGGTTGGCCAGAGGGTGGAATGGGAGAAAGGGGCATTGAATCGTTGGGTTAGACAAGAATATGCTGTGCTCAGGTTATTCACCGCAATAACCTGGTACGTAAATGACTCCTGCCTACATCTAAAGAATGGCAAGAAATCCCTCCGAGATTCAAGATAAAGCAAAATAGATGATTATATAGATTTGTTGAATGAGGAGAAATGAAGTGTATTAAAGTGAGATTTTTATTTAAATTTTGATGGAATTAATATGTTTGGTTTATCGGAATTAACATAACGAAATAAAAGAGGAAATTGGTGTCAAATGAGTAAAGAAGGTTTTTTGCAGGCATATTATTTTTAACTGGAGCTTGGATCACAACTAGTGTTGTGTGATTTCCATTCAATACGTGTAAGCACGTAATATAGGGTGCTGTACAGGTCATAAGGGGAGGATGCCTTGTTATTTATTTTCATAAGATTGGAAGAATAAATGATTAGGATGCTAACTTCCAAATCAATAGTCCCAAAATGAAGTTTTATTGACATTAGTTTATTGAATATGATTTTAAAAGACCAGTTTATGTACTTTAAATACTAAAACTGAAAAAATACACATTCCCTAATTTTTTGATTAAATTATATAAGAAAAATAATAGCGAAGCGGAATCGAATCTAGTTGGAATCTAGATATAAAGAGAAATGGATGACTATAGTGTAGTGAGTGGGAGGATATTGAAGGAAGAAGTGGTTGCTTTCATGTTTTCCGGAATATCATTGATCCATATATTCTGACATTATATCCCCTTATTGGCCCAGAGTGTGTCAGAGAAAAGAAATTTTGATATAAATTGCATTATTTATCTTGCCTTGATTGGGTCTTATTTTTTTCTCATCAGTCAAATATTTTGTTTAAATGGAAAAGTTTGTGGATCAGTGAGGTTATTTTGTGCTATTGATAAAAAATACTCCAATAAGTTATAAAACGCCCAAAAAAAGAAAAAAAATGTATTACATCTTTTCGCAAACTTTTTTTTAACCTTGAAAGAATGTATTAATATTCCAACCTGGCATGATTATTGGATATTTTCAATGTATAATTAACTTTGTCATAGTTCAGTCGCTGATATTTGTATATCTTCTGCTTTTTTAGTAGAAGGCACTTCATAGAATCAATTTCGTCTATCGGTGAACTCATCCAACAGGAAACCAGCCTTAGATATAAATCGGCCACTTATCACAAAGCCAGGGATGAAATCATTACCTCGAGAAGGAAATTTTGGTACTCGGCCAACTCCAACAACCCCATTTCTGTTCCAACCTTACCTCATGAATTAATGACGTGGATAATCCCCCGAATGCTTTCTTAACAGCGATTAAAAATCAAACTGAACAGGATTTTCCGATGCTAAATTGAAATGCGGAAAAGAAACAGGTGGAAGTGATAGCATAAAATGTGAACACAATGATTAATGCCATAAGTTTGAAAAAATACTCTTCGTGTAGAAAATTGCTTCAACTTCCGCATGCAATCGATTATTGCCTATCTGCCTCTCGAAAAAGTTTTAGGCCGCATTCATGGCTATGGTATCCAGGTCCTTTAAAAATAAGCAGAGGAGTCAAAGGAATAACTAAGCTAACATTTGCAATAATTGGGTAGGAATGGAACTCTTGCCAAGATGGTTGCGTAGGTGTATCCGAAATATCGTTTGTTAAAACTTCCAATAAAAATGTGATTAAGGAAGTTTAGCACGCTACAACTTCTGCAAAGTATTGGATTCCAATACGCGGTACAAAAGAGTTTTACGGTCGGCCATCCTTGAGAGCAGTAAGTCTTTCGCTCAGCGTCAATTGGGCTTTTATATTGTTAGAGTTTGCGGACAAGTTCAGTCAAAGAAATGCCGTATTGACGCATGGGGAAAGTATGAATAAGTTCTCATTTCGGTTCATAGAAATTTTTCTTTGTTAACTGAAATTATTTATTAAAATATTCTGAGCATGAGTTATAAATTGTCTCTTCGTAGGAAGACATTAGTAACAAATTAGTGCTTTTTATGGTTATAAAATATCATACGGCAGTTAGGTTTATGAAAGTATGTAGGTAAAGAGTTGACGAACTTCTTAATTTAATATCTACATTTCAGTGTTTTCAATAATTTTCCGTTTGGACATATAGCATCTAATTTTTTCATATTTGTCGGCAAAAATTAGAGAAAACTGCAAAATTGAGATTATTATCAACTAACAGTTTTCCCTGAGCTTACTGTTTTCTGTTTTTTTATTTTTAATAACCATTTATTAACTTTATTTGCAAGAAAATATAGTTTATATATATATATATATATATATATATATATATATAAGGGTCATCCGGAAAGTAGTACCCGTTCGTGAAATAAAGACACAAAAGTAAATATTAACAAACATAAAAAATTTTATTTGAAAGAGGATACTTTAAACTACTTCTCAACATAATCTCCAAGCAAATTAAGGCATTTGTCATAACGTGTGACAAGTTTCTGTATTCCTGCTGCATAGTCCTTCGCCGCCAGCTCATTGAGATACGCGAGGGACCCATCTTGCACAAATTTTTGCATAATGCAGATGGTGTTTAACAATTTCATGAACAATTGTTCGAGAAACATTGGGAAAATGCTCACAGATGTCATCAATTGTGACGCGCCGATCGTTCCTCACGAATTCGTCAACTGAGCTCACCAGTTGGTCTGTAATGACAGACGGTCGCCCCGAACGCTCATCGTCGTGTGTGTTCCCCCTCCCCATGTTGAAGTTGCGACACCACCGCCGAACAGACGACTCGTCCATTACATTGTCTCCATACACCTCCTTTAATTGGCGATGAATATCACATGGGCGAACGTTTCTTGCATTGAGGAATTTAATCACTGCCCTCACTTCACAACTGGCGGCGTTCTCAATTTTTTTAAACATTGTAAACAATCACAGAAACAACACAGGCAATGCTAGCGTCACGCAACTTGGCTCAGAGAAGGCAGACAAGCCACTGAAGCTATCTGACCTCGTCCAGCGGCTACTCGCGTCGTCAGCACTTCATGAGGCACGAACGGGTACTACTTTCCGGATGACCCTCGTATATATATATATATATATATATGTATATGTATATATATATATATATATATGCATATATATATATATATACATATATATATATATGTATATATATATATATGTATATATATATATATATATATATATATATATATCTATATATATGTATATGTATATATATATATATACACACATACATATATATATATATATATATATATATATATATATATATATATATATATATATATATATATATGTGTGTGTGTGTGTGTGTGTGTGTATATGTGTGTATATATACACACACACACACATCCAAATTTAACTCAAAATTTGTAATACTTTGAATAAAATAAAAATTTTTATTGCGGTTCCATTTGGCTGTTATGTGTCAATTGGGACGGGATGTAGCGAGAGCCATTCTTTCGGCCAGCGAGGAGCGTGCTATCGCCTAAACGAACTTTAAATATTCCTCTACAGGCAGCACGGGGAACGCTAACTCTCGCGTCGCTATTAAATCTGGGCACGTGCAGCGAGGGCCCATCGTTCGATCTTTAGCTCCATCCCCGCCTTGAAAAGGGGACATGAGTCTTTGAGGATCGGCAATGAAAGAGAATGAGATGAGAGAGTTTGGGTAAGATCAAGCGGCACCACTGCTTTTTCATTTGCCTGCGATTCGTGTATTCGCCACTACTTTTCCTCATATCGATGATATCTCTCACTTAAGAAATAAGAGATAAGAAATTCTGACAGCTCCTATTTAATTTTAAAGATGACTGGAAAGAACGTTGATTTATAGACCTTGGATCTAACCTCGTTCAAGTTAATTTTTATTATCGGCCTGGTTTATCTGATGAGAAGTCCATTTAGATACATGTATTAATTGTAAAAGCAGTAGAAATTTTTTGTCTGCAAAGAGCTGAGAATTATTTAACTTTATGTAATGACCTAAAACAATTTTATTCCCAAAATACATGGAATAGACTAAAGTGTCCTGTCTTACACGATATTTCCAATAGTGTCTGTGACCCTAATCTAGGTAAAAATTTTTCAAATGAGCACTCTATGAACAAAATCTATGATCTATTTTGGTTATTTTTATAAGGAATACACAAAATGGTTTAAGTTTAAAATTATCAACACGAGCTACAAATTTTGTCAACTTTACCACGCTTGATAGGACAGCTAAATCATCTCCTAAAAAATCAATTTCGAATCCCTTATATTATTATCGAATTTCCACTTTGTTCATTAATGATCCCTGTTGACCTAAGATCTTCATCATATAGTGTGACTCCCGATTATTTGTTTTTTTCGGAACCTCGTCAAAAAGGTTAATATTTGCAAAAACCAAATTTGCATCATTTATTGATTCATTTAATATTCCTGAATCAATGACCAATAACTTTTTCATAAATTCATTACATATTCAAATATCTAATATTGTATCAACCTAATCAAAGAGAGAGCCGTCCAGTTTTATCAAAAGTCTTATCTAGAATGGCATTTGACCTCGAAAATATAATGGAAGATTACCGAGAATTTTCCCTTAAGAGTATAATTCAGCGTAATTTAATACAGAATGTTATTCCCTCCACTGTGTAAGATTTATTCGTTGAAAGTCCGCCACTGGCGTCTTTCCACACTCGTTGTAGGTGGCTGGTGGGGTGTGCTGTGGAAATTGCGTCGAGGGTTGAATTTTGCAGGTGTGGGTGGCGGTGGATTAGATGGAAGGTGTGGAGTGGGGATGAAAGAGAGGTCTGGGGCTTCTGTTGGAGTGCCTGGGTGCTGGTGAGTACGGGAAAATGTGAAAGGGTGGATGAGTCCAAAAATTCGAAATGACTGACATGAAAGCGAAGTGGTGATGTAGAGGGAAGGGAAATTCACGAGAAATACAGAATTAATGCCTCTCGTTATGAAACTATTCGCAGATAAATTCTTCATATCAAATGTGCCACCATAAAATATTATTGATATTTAATATTGGATGCAATTTTGTGAATCCAAAATTAAGTTTTGTTACTTGCATTGTGTTTAACCAAATCATACCGTAATTTATTTGCTACAGTCATTCTATCAGAACAAACCTTTCGAAGAGTACGCTTTATGGGTGAATACGAGTATATTTTCAAAATAAACGCATAATATTGTGGCTACTGCATTCCTATAAAATATTAATACCATTGTAAAAATGGTGTAATAATTATTTGCCTAGTATTACCAAGAATACTTGTTTGCAAATAATCCACCAATTGAATGGACGATTTTGCTTACGCACATATTTGTCATGTAAATATGTTAAATTAAATGATTTGTTCGTCTTGATACCCCCTGCAAAAACAAAGTTTTTGCGTCTATGATGATTACGATAGAGCAAGTGTCCAAAATACATTTACCTAATTATTTTATATCTAAATGCAATACCGTATCCCTAGATATCCCAAAATGACATTCGGGCAGTACTCTAACTCTAATACATATGTATTTCCAAAATTTATATGAGAAAAAATGCATTATTTTATACGTTAACGTTACTTATATTACTAATAATTGCTTCATGAAATTTATATCGATTTAGTTAGTTAAAGTAGTTAAAAGTTTGCGTGAATAGAAAATCACAGTTTACATGATTTCTCGTCGTGAACTACTCATCCATGTCTCATATTAGCGCAGGAGTAGGAGCGAATGTTTCATAAAATACATTAGTGTGTCCGTTGTTAATTTCCCTATATTGTTTGCTATTAAATGGAGTTTAATTGTTATATATGAGCCCATACACACATTTTTAAAATCCAACTTTTCCACCCAGAACCGCCTCGTGTGTCATGTAGTCAAAGAAAGCATCGAATTAAGAGTGATAAATTCAATCATTCCTGTATTTCATTCCGTCTAAGGAAAATCATCCGTAAACTGGGGTACATTTTTCAGCATGGTTTTGAAGTATTTCGCATTGTTTCCTTTTCTGAAGGTACTAATTGCATGTCCACTGGTATTTGCGCGGAGAAGCAGGTCTTTTAACCCTTCTGGTTACAAAAAGTCAAAAAAGGAGAAAAGAAGAAGAAGCCCGCGGACAAAGCTTCGTGTGGTCTTTGGAAGGATAATACTCAGATTGTGATGCCGTCACCTATCGCGTTCAAAGTTTCTTTTATGGCCGAGAAACCGTAGGACATAGACATGTGAGAAGAACTCATGACAGTGGTAGAACCTAATCCATTAAAAATTTAAAGCTCCATATTCACGAATCTATATTACTTAAAAAATACTCTACGGTATCACAACATGAATCCATTTTAGGCTAGATGAGAAGAAATAAAATGATATTCCTGTACCCTAAACTACTTTTTACTTACAAAATTGACTACTGGATTACCATAAAAATTCCTTTATAAGATAAATAAATGAATAATTATCTCGAGGGTGTCAGCATATAACTTTTTATCGCAAGGATAGGAGAAAAATTCTGGATTGAAAGAACTCACGTTAAATACCTATTATATCACAAATCAAACTAAATTTAAAAAAGCAAAGAGTTGTTCAACAAGGTCTCATTAATAAATATGTATTCTGCTTCAACTTTGGTGGAAGTACTAACGTGGAACTACGTGCAACTACGTGCAACTTTGGTGGAAGTACGTGGAACATGATCGATTTGTGGTTTGTTTCTTATGGCTATCTTCAGATGACAAAAAAAATATACTTTATGAAAAAATTGCTCTAGTTTTATACTCTATTGAACATAAAAAAATTTAAAAAAGGAATCCCTAAATTTGTGAGCAAACAGACTTTTTACCTGCCATTTCTTACGCTCCAGTTAGCTTCGTTTGTGAACCGAAGGATGAAATTGTCAAAATCTGATAGTGATTTCTCCAATCCTAGCATTTTGCGCCGCGAGATACTATCTCCATGATTGAAATTTTTCTTTGAAGCTGTCCTGTTGACATATAGGTAGATCGTTTGGCAATACAACTGACATTCTGTTTATTTTTGCACGAAATATGCAGTTTCCTAAACCATAAAAGTAAAGATTTTATAACTACATTTCTCTAAGCGAAAAATGGTTAGCTATAAGTGCGTGGCAAAATTCCTTAGTGTCACGTTTATGGATAATTTCCCCTGAATCAAGGACAAATATTCCCCATGAATGGAATTCTTTAAAGCATACTTATTATTTACCGCAATCAATCTTCCCTTCTTGCCTCAACAGGTACGATTTACTAAAATTACGTGAGGTTGCGATACGTTAATTTTTTTATGCTTTTTGAAAATATTTTAAATGAATTATTTAGTATATTTCAATGAAATACCGCACCTACGAAATACTGCGCTCTATTTTCATTTTACTGATTTCTATGTTAATTTATGTATGGAAAAAATTTTACTGATATATGATATCATTTCCCTAAACCTGTATAATCCCGAATGCAACTATTTTCCCAGCATCCTCACTATGTAAAAATAACATTGGACCAACAAGGAATTCTAAAATTGCTTAATGAGATTAAACCCAACGAATCCCCGGGTCCCGAAAATATACCAGCTAGGGTGATAAAACATTTAGCTCCAAACATTGCCCCGTACCTTGAATTTATATTTAACAAATCCCTCACAGAGTGCAAAGTACCTAAGACTTGGAAAACCGCGCAAATAACGCCTATTTTTAAAAGTGGTGACAGGGAGGATCCCAGTAATTACAGACCTATATCTCTCACTTCTATCTGTTGCAAAATCTTAGAGCACATAATTGTCAGTTCAATAATGAGACACCTTGACAATATTAACTTTTTAAGTGACAATCAACACGGATTCAGGAAAACCCGCTCCTGCGAAACCCAATTAGGATTATTTACACATGATTTACTTTTATCTGGTGAGAGAGGTAGGCAAGTGGATGCCATCTTCTTAGATTTTCAAAAGGCATTTGATAAGGTCCCACATGGTAAACTCATTCATAAATTAAAGGTCGCGGGTATAAACAAGGGCGCCATAAGCTGGGTTAAAGATTTTCTTTCAGAGCGGGAACAGAGGGTAGTCCTTGATGGCGCTAGTTCCGACAGCGTTCGAGTCACGTCGGGGGTACCTCAGGGAAGTGTGATCGGGCCGTTGCTTTTCTTGATTTTTGTTAACGATTTAAACCGCGAAGTGAAAAGTAAAATTAGGATGTTCGCGGATGACACGGTGATCTATCGGGAGATATCTGGGGATGAGGATCGTTTTATTCTAGCGCAGGATTTAGATTGCATTACTAAATGGTGTTCTAACTGGGGATTGACTCTAAATTATAATAAATGTTCAGTGGTAAATTTTTTTAAAAGATCAACGGGATTTTCTTACAAATTAGCTGGAGGTGACCTAGCAGTAGTTGATACGGTAAAATACCTAGGTGTCACATTCACAAAAGACTTAACTTGGGGGACTCACATACGTAAAGTCTGCGGTCAAGCATATAAAAAATTGGGATTCATTAGACGCATTGTCGGCAAAAGTGACTCGAAGGTCAAGGAACGTTGTTACCACGCTCTTGTAAGGCCTCATTTAGAATACGCATGCAGCGTGTAGGATCCGAGTGAAAAAGGTCTCATTTGGGAAATTGAGAAAGTTCAACGCCGGGCAGCCCGTTTTGTAAAAAAATCCTACGATAAAACGCAAAGCGTCACCGAAATGCTCATGGATTTGGGGTGGGAATCATTGGCTGAGAGACGATTCAATGCAAGATTGAAATTATTAAATAAATTTAGATCCGCATGTTTCAGCACCGAGGTCTCGCAAATTATTCGAACTCCTACATACATTAGTCGCTTGGATCATGCATATAAAATTCGGGAAATAGATGCCAGAACTAGCCGACTCAAGGACTCCTTCTTCCCACGGACAATACGGGATAGCAACTGCAGGGTTATAGATAGCAAAAATTCCACTTGCCACCCTCAGCGTCTAAAAAATAATTAGTTGCATTTAAATGCATGCTCTTCCACTAACCTTATGTGTTTTGCTATAATAACCCATTCTTTCCGAATGACCTCATTCATGTTCTGTTCATCTGTTTTTAAGTTTCCCTTTCAATCCCTCGTCCCTCCCCGCGGGGGCAACTTCCTGCTACCTGCAACGTTGGGCCGCATTCCCTGCCATTTAGAGACTCTTTGGGGGTAGAGTGTTTCGTGGTGCATTTTCATGTGGTAGTGATGTTTCAATTTCTTGCTTGTTGTGTCCTTGCTTCCGTGTTGTAGGATTGCTTTCGTGCTGCATCGGGTGCAGTTTTTTAGTTGTTTTCGGTATATGTGTTTGCATGAGTATTGGATGAAGGGATTTTTGCATGAGTGTGTGCGCTGCTGTGGGTGTAATTTTCCGTTTTGTTTTTTTGCATGTGGTATTTTTCTTTTTTACGGTTGGTTACCTAACACCCCCCGCCACACGCCCTTGCGGCGGCTTGCGGGGTATTATGTAGATGTAGATGTATGTATTAATTCCAATTTCATTTCTCGTTCATCATGCATAAACTGTATTAGATCTTTACTGGATGAAATTATTGAAGCTGTAACAAATTTAAAATTAGCTCAGGGAGATTGCTCAATTATAGGAAAAACACTGATGGCACATCCTTTGAATTAAAGTGAAAGGCAGATGACTCGCTGGCGTAGCCAAACATTCCAATATTTGTAAACTTAAGAAAAGATTGGACTATGAACTGGCAGTTATGTGGGTAAATGACTTCATTTAAAATTGCCCATGCACCAGTTCTGTTATTCAAAGTATTTAGTGCTTAACGTTTTTCATTAAAAAAGTTATGATAATATATTGAAATTTTGAAGACTTAGAGATGGATAAAATGAAATGTTGGTACATATTTTTAACAACCTGCAGATTAAGCCGTAAACTATTCATGAAATAAAACTACATCATAAAAAATATTTGAAACAATACCTAGGAAACAGGAGGAATATGACTATTTTTATGTATGCAAAATTTAATAGACAGCTGAGACTAGGCAAAGTCATCACCATGGAAGAGGCAAAAATTCAACTATGTCCTTCTTTTACACACACCATACTAAATATTCCCGTAACAGTCAGATATAATCTTCTTGAAGGGTACAAAAATGCATCTGACCGTAGGAAATACCGCGTAGTGCGTTTGGAAACAAAGTATCTTGAATCTTTTACTCTACTTTTGAAACTTTGTACTCTGCATTATAACTGGAACGTTAAATCTATCCTTGTTTCCTCTCATTATTTCAGTTTTGGAGTTAAAATACAAGATAATGGCTAACGTTCAGCATAAGATACACAAAATTAGAATGATCTACGTACAACATCTATGAGCCTGCAATTAACTCACAGAACCAAAATCTCATCTAACTTCTAACACATTGTTTTGAACCTATAACGTCGCTTTATATTTATATGGTTCTTGAGTCGTTTTCGAGGAACACAAGACCATCTTCCTTTCCTAACCTATTTTATTACGTTGCTATTATTTTCTGACCTATTTTGGAAGATGCAATTTTCCTCTTCCTTCGGCTCAGTCTGAGACATAGGAGTGTCAATTGAAAAATTAAACATTATTAAATTTATGGTTGGTATACCGGTATACTGTAAATGTATTAAGTAAACCACAATATAAAAACGACAGCCCCACAAATAGAACCTTTGATTGCACAAAATTTAATCGTGATTGATCGATGCTCGCTCGATGAATGGCACTCAAGTAATCGCTAATTCAGCCAAAAAAAGTAATTTTTACAGACTTCTGTTCATATTTTCCTTTCAAACACGGTTGAAGCGAGTTTATAATTTGAATTGGCTTCCCAGCTTAATACCTTCGACGCTGATGAATGCATTTGGAGGCACTGAGTGGCGTGTAATCGGAGTCGAATGAGTGAGCAGGGAAAAGCTTAACGGCGTGAAATGTTTTTTTCCGCATGGCCCAAAGTCTGAGTTATCTACCCCTCGCTTCTACTGCCAATGCTCCGACTCACTCCGCCCGCCGAGCCATGCTTCGTCTCTAAGGGAAACAAGCTTCCTCCCCTGGCCACTCTTTTGGTGGAACGGATTCAATGTGCATTTCCGCTCGCTGTAAAACACCACATCCACCGCTGTCCATTTTCTGTGCACAGGAAATTTCGGAGAGGATTCCACTCCGGCGTATAATATCCTCGCACCCTCCCCCTAAACCGCTGGAAAAGGAGTCACTCCTGAGTCAATGCATGGTTGTCACCGTCAGTTAACAAAAATCTTCCCATGGGATAGAGAAACAAAAAAACAAGTGAGCAAACAGAGGCGGAGACATTTACTAAGGCTAGCATTACAAGTCATCTGTATGTATCGCACCGAGTAATTATGCTCATCATCTTAATTGGCCAAAACGTATTGTTCGGTGCATGAGCGAGAATAGAGCATAAAAATTACTATGAGCAAAACAATGAAGATCTAAAAATATGTTTAAAAATTATATCCCTTGTATGATATAATATTTTAGCGCATTGCTCATTGGATGGGTAATATTCTAGCTGACTTAAATGGATCCAAGTATAATAATCTTATATATAAAAATATCCATCATTATACTCTCTTAAAAAGTATGATGGTTTATGTCGAATACATTTTCTAACACGAACACTCAATCTATGCATTTATAGTTAAAAATACACTCCGAAATAATTTTATGTCAAATAAATATGAGTTTTTCTGAAAATTTTGGAATATAGGTTATAGTTGTATGGGTCGGGTAATTACTATTGTAGGTAGATATTCTATGAAAGAATGAAGAACGTATGATTGTTAAGTAGTGGTAGTGAATAAGCGGCCTTTTGTCGTCCTTGGAAACAGGTACATCCCATTGTCACTTATGCATGGGAGTAGAAAGACGGAATAAGTATGGTCAATTCTGATGCCTAAGACCAGTGTAAACACTGTGCGACTGGGTGAGTGGTTGATCAATTTTACACTTTAGATTTTAGAATTTATGCGAATTTATTATATTTAAATAATATATCCTAAGGGGTGAATACTTTTACGAATCCGATTCAGGGTTAGGGAATTGATATGGAGGCAGTATTCTGTTATCTTCCTATATTCTCTGTCCTTCAAGCATAGCATTATTTTGGAACTTTTACTCCTTTTTCGGTAAATTATTGGTATAAACCAGCTTAGTGAACGATTCGAAGCAGAAAAATTGGTGGCTCTGCGAGGGAGTGACCCATCAAAACAAATCTGCTTTTGCATGGAGTGTAATTAATTGTGTGTTTGACTGATTTGAAATGCCATCTCTATTATATGAACAAAAAAATAATTTCACTCCTTTCTTGGTCGGTTATGAGACAAAAGAAATACGTCAGCCATTGGAAGCAAGAAGGTATAAACTATATTTTTGACATTAGAAGTGGGCATTTGGAATTTAATCTATACAGGATTTCATTTTCTTCGATTAAATAGGTTATATTTTTCTGAGCGTTGAAAAATTCTGCTTTTTTTAGAGATATTATATTTTTAAAATCTAGTTTCTAACTTTTGAAAGTGCATTTTTTTCTTATTTTTCACAGAAGTTATTTTCGCCGGCTTTGAAATTCGTACTAAATCTCCTTTCGAAAGACGCTTAGAGTACGAGATTATTTGCCTTTTTAAGTTGTGTTGCTTAATGCCATTGAGTGAAATGCTGTTGACATGGATGCATCATTAACATGTACTTCTTAATTTTAAACCCCACGCATCTGTATTAAAAATATCTCCTCCCGTAATTTTTGAGGGTAGCTTGGAATCTGACTTCTTAAAGCTCTCTGCTTCACCAATCCAACTAGAGTTACTCGCATTTAGGAAATATTGCCTTTACTTTAATGCAAACTATCTTCCTCGTTAGATGTTACGTCTTACATCATATTTGCTGTAGTAAAATCTCCAAAATTTTCAGTTATTGTCGACGGTTCATCGCAGCAATAAAACGCATCATGCCATGAAGTGTATGCCAAGCTTAGCTATGGCTGGAAAGGAAAAAATGCTCCGGTCGCTCTCTCTCGCTTGCTCCCTTCCCATTCACTGCAAAAGAGGGGAAAGGAGAAGCGGAGTTTTTCTTTGCCGGACTCTCTTTTCCACCACCCTACCCTCGCTCATTCCAACTCGTCTCGCTTTTCTCATTCCTTCCATCCTTCGCTCGAATTCTCCCGTATAAAGAATCCCAGCGCGGAGGCGAGATAATGGCGTTAAAAGTAATCATTCCTTCTTCAAGACCTTAATGCTTCCGTCTCCCATGCCGTCGGATGCACTGAGTGCCGTCCTCAGTACGGAACTTGCTTGTTAATATCTTCCCATGAAATGAACTTAAGTTACAAGTATGTCGGCCATATTCGAGAAATGTATTTCGAGTAGAGCCAAGCATTAAAGTTCCATATCATGGAAAACTATATTTTAAGATTTATGTTCTTCAGATTATTATTCCTGCATTAAATGTCTGGTTGAGGAATTACCTTAGTTTTCTCATTATATTTCTTCCTTGCTATCCTTAGAGGTGGATTCTTGAGAATAATGACTCACGAATCAAATGCTTTCATTCACCAGCGATGAGTGATTTAAATTTCGATTAAAATTTGTTACATCATTTTTAATTTTTCTCCACCCAAGCTATAAAAAATGTTATTATATTTTACACACTATGTTTTAACTAATTGAGATGGTTAACTGAATATGAATGCCAATAGTGTCATTTTACACTTGAAAAATTACGATCATCAAATCATGAAGCTTCATGTATTTTTTGAGAAGGTAAAAAACATAGAAGAAATTAACTTTATTTTAATGTACTTATTCGATCAGAGATACATACTTTAATTACTTTAAACCCGATAAAATTTTTCATAAGTTTTCATATTCTTGTTGTCTAAAATGATTAAATTTCGACAATATCTTTGTGCTTAACATTGCTTAATGGACGTTATTTTCCCTATTGCGACGTGATGTTGACCATAAACTAGCTGTTTTGGATTATATTAAATGCTCTATTAAATATTTTTCAAAATTTGAAACCATCTACGGCCTTCCTTAAATGCTATAGCTAATGGATCTCTGTTTTAACTTTAAATGAGACAACAAAAAATTGCTCTTTGCAAAGTTTGAAAAATGTATAACTCAGAATACTCAGCATAGCGCTAAAAAACTTTCAGTAAAATACCACAACATACCCTCTTACTTACCTTGTCACTTCTTATGCGAAGGCTTACATAATGACGAAAGGAGCGAACATTATAACGCAAGCGTTAATACGAGAATAAGATATTGTATGAATTCCCACCAGCCCCAACAAATTTCTTGGCGACCACAGAACTGGTTTATTCTTCAAGCCAGGAAGGCCAGTCACCAAGCGCTCAACTTTTTCATCTTTTGATTCAGAAGAAAATTCAAAACTTTCCAATTTTTTTCCTGAGCTCTGGAGCAGAATCCTTCGCGAAAAGTGCAAACCAAAGGCAGCGAGCGAAACAAGAGTCTTGACGGAGAAGTACGAGGACGGCGACGGAAGGAAACCGGATGAGCGTGTCACAGACAGTCTCTACCCTCCACACACTCAACCATCGCCAACCTCCATCCTCCCTTTACCCCAAATCGCAATTTCTTTCTCACCAAACTAGAGAAATCACGTTCCAATGCAAAAGACAGCTCTCTCTCTTCCTCCTCCCATCTCACTCCTACTCGCCTTTCAATTGGTCCGACGACCCGCTCTTGAGGAGAGAAATATATCTTCCCCTTACACGATCGAAAGCTCTATCCGATTGCACCACGCCCTCTTGCACGCCTCTTCCACCTCCGTCTAACCGCCCAAGGGGACTTCCCCTCTTCTCTGCCACCCTTTTCTTCCATGCCCGCGTCCTTGCCTTTCCCCTCGTCCGCGAGGGGAGTTCCCGATGCCCGCATGGCTGCCAAGGGCCGTCGCCGCCTTATCATCCTGAGCCGCCCGTGCCCCTGAAGCACTCTGCTCCTCCCATTCTCCACCCCTCTTCTCCCCAGGAGGATGAAAGCAGGGCAGGGCACCAGTATTTCAGTCGGGGCGGAAGTGGCGTCCACAGATGAAGATAAGGCGGCGGCGCCGGCCCCACCCTCGTCTCCTCCAATTCTCCTCCTACACCCTGAGGTATTTTTTTCTCTTTTGGCTAGCCGTTGTAGGGCTTTGCCGTAGCGTGTATCCTTCCCTTTCCAATCCTTCCTCCTGCATGCTCCTCCTTCAAGTGAAAAAAGCTCCCCACCGCCACGCAACGACGGTGTACATGAGCGAACATTGAAACGCTGACGCCAACCCGTGGCGTCGGTCTTGAGACGATGCTCCTTCCAGTCGCCCCACTCCATCCACCGGTACTACCCCCTAACCTAGAACTACCATCTCCCCTCTCCTTACATCCGGCCAACGCTGCTCTTCGTTCCGAAGCTGTTGTTGGTTCCTGAAGACATTATCGGAGAATCCCATTTCTCCGACCGCTCTCTG
This sequence comes from Hetaerina americana, assembly GCF_022747635.1. Taxonomy (NCBI): domain Eukaryota; kingdom Metazoa; phylum Arthropoda; class Insecta; order Odonata; family Calopterygidae; genus Hetaerina; species Hetaerina americana. The sequence continues at coordinate 19,492,035 of NW_027286292.1, forward strand.
TTGGGTCGCCCCAAGAGACCGTGCCACGGCATAATTTGCATTCAGATTAAAGGAAATTTTCCGGCGGGTGGGTACCTTTTTCCTTTCGACGTCATGGAAAGATGTCTGTGTAGATTATATGAAACATAAATGCTTCCACACTCGTAATATGAAATCCTGCTGCGGTTCTATCACGTGTTAAGGCGCAGCCAACCGCAGTCAATTATGTGGTTAAATTGATTTCTATCTTGTGAGAACATTACGTTCAATACTTAAGTATCGAGACCTTAGTGTATGTGTGAAGCTAATTAAATATTCCTTCATAGTATCTAAAAAGAGAAGGGGTTCATATTCCCAATTAAAGGAGACACATTGCTTTTCCACTTAGATTATTTTTATTTCGACTAATGTTTCGTGAGAGCGCAGCATCCTCAGGCAACCTGAAGATGTTCCGCTTTAGCAAAACCTAGGTCGTAATAAAAATACACTCTGTGGAAAAGCAATATATCTTCTTTCGTCATTAAAGAATTAAACAATGTTACGTCTAAAACTGTTATTGATTGATTTATCTACCTTTGGGCCTTTTGAATCTTTTATATTTCCTAATTTGTTTACATTCCCAATAAACGATGGATGAAAACCAACAGTGGTGGAACAAACAAGGCTCCAAAATTGCGACTGCGGGCTTTGCAAAGTGTTCCTCGCCATGCTGCTGTTCTGGGGATCGTGTGTGGTATTTGCTATGGATGCGGTGGCTTACTTACATATGCGCTGGCATGAATTTCCAGAATTCACCACGAATGCTATTGATTGTTTCCCAATTCACGCGAGCATTTTTGTTGAATCATTATGAAGGGATTGACCGTTATCAACCGTTTGCGAGTAGTTAACGAGTTTAATATAGTTTGAAGCGTACTACTTAGATGGGTGGGTAGGCAAAATGAGATACTATTAATTGTTGGAACAGCTTTAAAACCGTTCGTAGCGAACAGAATTTAATTTTCAGAATGCCGAGATTCTAGAGAGTACTGATGTCAAATTCACCATATCCATTATTTTTTTTATTCCGAAACAGCATCATTATGATGCTGTTTCGGAATAATATGTCAAATATTTACGCAAGATTCGAATTAATTTTAATGTTACAATTTATTAAGACAGCTTTGCATTATCAGTAAGATTGTGTATTGTTTGGCTTCAAAACACGATGAATCCGCATATTCGGTTTAAGGTTGAGTCCACTGCTGTATTCAATAGATCCGTTAATTACACTTTGTTTCATTATGAAAAATATATCACAATTATCATCCTATTAAACAAATTACACTTTTAAAGCGTAAAACTAAATTATTATCATTTAATAACATTAGTTAAACGTTTAAATTTTCTTGTACGTAATAAATGTGTACCAGTTATTTATATTATCCAATATTTTACTGCTAGGTATTCTGATGATATCAAAACACTATTTAATTTTCTTTGACCAATGCGTTATTTTCCTCACCGTCATTTTTCAGCAAATTTGCGCTTATTTCTAATCGAATTTCACAGAATTCAAGTCATAATAACAACCCGCCCCGGAATAACTTTTGGAATATATTGGAAGGTTTTAACCAAGATCTCTATTTCATGAGAGCACTTAGGTCTTAACAGAGGTGGTATTTCCATTTTTATACTCTCCTTCCAGTCTTCCGTAATATCCTGGTCTACAGGAATACATTTTAAGAGTGGGCTGTTAGAATCATATTTAAACCGGTAGCTTTTTGGAATTTTTGGATTTTATATCTTGGAGAAATTAACTTAATGTGCTTATATCTCTCAAATTAGTCCCATTAATATTATTGGTATTCTACCAGCATAGGATAGATTTGGTTACGGGTAATAATAACCGGATTGATTGAGGGTAATCCATAATGGTGTAAGCCCTATGCGTTATTAAGATACCCCGAAAAGTTCCCAACCTAACGCATTAACGACATATTTGTTTTGGACAAAATTGTTGCCAATATTTAAAATAATTCTCTTTTAAGTCAATATACTTTTTCCAACCATGCTCTTTATTGCAAGCAACTATTTTGACACTGCCACATAGTTGCTAACGTCTTTCTTCGACAAATTGGGTTTAAAGTACACGATAAACTCCTCGTCCGATGAAAATATCCATCCTCCAACCTGAACCCTGGTTTGTAAACAAGAAAATGTTGCAGAGAGCAACATCTCGTGGATTCGGTGAGTCGTTAACCAATTTGAAGTGCAATTCATGAATATAAGCCATAGCCAAGCTGCTCACACTTCGGCGCTATCGCCGCCGAGGTTTGAGCAGCTGCGTTGTCCTGATGGAAAAACACTAAAGCACTGCCTCAGTGCCTTCAACGCATGCCCGAACATATTTCCCAACTTTTGTTGAAGACTGCTGGCAAATTAAAGTTATGTTCGGAATATTTCAGACCACCCACGTACGTAACTTACAGTCGATAAGTTTTTCAGAAACCTTCGGTAGGAAACATAGTGCTGATATGAAATACTATGAATACCCCTGTAAGATAACAATGATCTCGGAGTTTCAAAACAGAATCCATAACATCATAGTTAGGTTTTCAAGGGCCGAGAACACTGCGTTCCCAAACTTTAGAATTCCCTAACGTTACCTTAAAATAATGTTTTCAATCCTTACAAGAACACGGTAGCTATTCCTTATATTAGAGAAATATTTCCATGCGACGATTGTTATTTTAAAAGTGCGATGGAAAAAATCTGTATAATTACGTATTTTAAAAGAAATGAAGTGAAGAGATTTTACGCACCGGTTGCCTGATTTATATAACTTAACAAGCTCAATTTATTTTGGGTATTCAAAATGAGGAATTTCTTTTCATATTAATGATCTCTTTTGAGAAAAACCTAATTCTAGGTACTAGCTGCTGGAAAAAAATATTTAATAAAAATTATCATCATTTATATTATATATTATTATATTGCTATTCTCTCCAAAGAGAACGCCCCCACCCAAAATGTGTGAACTAAAACTTTGGCTCTGAAAACTCGTTTTAGAAAATAAATATTTTAATTTCCATTATGGTGCAGGCAACGAGATATCTGATCCAACTATTTTAATTCACTAAAAAATATGTGTTATATTGAAGTAACAAGAATGCAAATTGAGTTTTGGCATTTTGACAACATAGGCTCAGATATTCTCCTCCTTGAACCTTTATTGGTTTTTCTCTTAAAAATATCATTCAAAATTCAGCATTCTTTACATTCTGTCCCCTTAAGGGATCCCAGTATCGAAACAAAAATTTGAGATTACTTTTCTATTAGAAGTGTTTTCTATATGAAGCTCATGGTATTGCCCAGATAACTTGAAATTGGATGAACTATGGAGCAATAAAAAAATAAAAGCCCAAGTGACTAAAGTGCCCTTGTAACGTGAATGAAAGGATATATGCAGATGTATACAAATGGATAAACCTAATTTTATATAATTCAAGAACTTTTTTGCATTACTTATTGTCTAGCAAAATGTTATCCTTGGGGATTTTTTGTGATGATTATTTGCTTCAAAATTGCGATCTTGAATTTCGTAACGAAACAGTGAACCTCTGGAAAAACACTGTGTATGAAGCTTTGCATTAAAATATCAGAATCATTACACCAAAAATAAAATTTTAGAATATGACCTAAAATTATTGAATCCGTTGGAACGTTACAGAATATTTATCTGTACAGAACTGCGGAGGTTTATCCTTCAAACGAAACGCGTGCATGACACTGATATAAATCCGCAGGAAGGTTGTTTTTGTTTACCCTACCGTTCTGCATTGCACACCGTGTGTCTCAACATGTGAATGAATGCCTCGCGGTAACGCCTGTCCAAAGCATTTATGATTGTGTGCACGCATTTTTCAAGAATGAATTGTCTCGCCGGGACATGGAATATGCTTAGTGAAATAATATTTATTTAAAAACCTTATTTTTATTGAAATACGGGTGTTGTAAAACAATATGTGAAATATGAAATAAGATATTCGTGCGTTATCTGAATCCCTAGAAACCAGTTGACAGGTAGTATCATGGTGTTTTCTGTTCATTTTAGAAAGATTGACGTCAAATATCAACTGATATTTTTAATTCTAATATACGATATGATGATGTCAACTTATAAATCAATTTAAGGCGTATAAGGTGATCGATGGCTCTTGGTAATAATTACTTCGTTGAAACTTAGATGTGTTCCCTATATCAAGTACTAATCTCATGAAAAAATTATCTACTGCCAAAAACATGGGAATCATTTGGCATAATTTAATAAATTTATTACCTACACAAAGTTGTTTGGTATTATCACTGCTAAAGCAACATTTTTTTAAATATACAGAGGAATGAACTCATGTTACATGAACGTTTCTCGCAGATTGCTTTTGTGTACATATGCTTCATATTATATACATATATATATTATATGTAAACCATAAACACAATAATCACCCAGAAGGTCGCTTTGGCATGTGATGGTAGAGTTCACCTAGTACTAAGCCCGACGGCGTGTGAAATTCACACATCAGGTTAGGGTGGCCAGTTCCTTTCCCTGTGCCAGCAATGGTTTCCCAGGAAGATCTGGTACCCGAAAAATCAAATATATATATATATATATATATATATATATATATACATATATATATATATATATATATATATATATATATATATATATATATATATATATATATATATATATATATATATATATATATAATACATATAGTTGATGTTTAACCACTCACAAAAGCAATATAACATTTGGACGGCAAAATAGAACACAAATAAAATAGATAACACTTAAAAGGACACTCACATTTTAGATTGTTTGAGCTCGCGGCCTTCTCCGAGGCCTTCTTCAAGTAAGACTTGAAGTCTTGCCGTCCAAATGTTATATTGCTTTTGTGAATGATTCAACATCATCGATATATATATATATATATATATATATATATATATATATATAATGTATATATATAAATATTCATATGTGTTTGTGTATGGGTGTCAATTTAACTATTGATAATATTTAAATTGGTATGGGGAATTCAAATATTAACCGTGTATCATATTTTCACACTATTAAATCTTATATTTCTTCTGTTTTAATTATGCTTTCTTTCAATTTAATCAGAAAATTTTATTAGGATGCGGGTACATTTTAAAGACTGATCTATTGCCAAAACATTTCCCCGTCGAATGAACAAAGGAAACCTTCCCCAGAACGGACGTAAACGGACTGGTCAACTCCCATACTTATCATAATTAATACCTTAAATACGTTTAGTGCATAAATACATACATTATTACATTTAAACATTTGGTGCACTGTGGAACGCCAAAAACTTTCAAATCCAAAGTTTTAATGTCCTATAAATGCGTCTAAACCTATTTGATAAAATTATAAACATAAAATTAATATTATCAGCGAAATTAGATTGAGGATACTTTGCGAAATAAGATATCTATAAGCTTCCAATATCTATGCATAGACTGCTCTATAGAGTATACGGAAAGAGTTGTGATCAAGATTAAATAACTACAGTTAAACAAAAACTAATATATGCTTTGGTAGATTAACCTTATTAAGGATTGTATTAGAACATTTCCCCAAATAAAAAAATTGTATTCGCTTAGCGGCAATATATATTTTAATTTTTTTTTGCTATTCAATGGGGGGCTGATGATTACTCGGAATGTTTCAACCAAAAATTCTTGATATCATCTTCAATTCAATTTTTATCCTCTCTTGCAGTTTTCTTTTCCGCTTTTCCCAATTTTAAAAAAAGCAAGCACAATGAGATACTAATAGCTTAATTAACTCTATTATTAGACTGCCAAAATTAACTGCGGAACTGGTAGAACAGAGTTAATATCATCTCAAGTGAAAAGATTGAATTTTAATAATAAGGTGAGAAAGGGCAGTGAAAAATTAATTAATGCTACCTTTGTAAAATTAGTTTCTTACATGTCAGTAATTACCATCCAGGTTGAGACAAGATGGACTGTTTATGGAAACCTTGTTTTAAAATTTTCAAACTTCATCTGGAAAAATTTCTTTATATTACATCCGAAAAATTCGTCCCTGGCTCAACAAAATAAATATTTTGTATGGTAAAGGAAGGAAAATTATGTTTTTCTCAGGAGATTTAAAATCGATCAATCAAACTCATAAATGAGCTCAAGATATTTTGGTCCTTCACTCCGTTTTTAAAATGATCACTACAATGCATGTTTGTTTTGTTTTATGAATATTCGCAAATATTTACTTACTCAATGTTAAGTTAGACAACATTATGTCCACGAATAGTTCTAATAATATACTGTAACTTGTGTATTACATAATTTTAGACAAACCATTGCCTATTTAATTAATAATTGGCATTTTTTTCCAAAAAAATATAATGCGACTGGTTTCAATATAAATATATCATCTCAGGAATTTAATTTTATTTTGTGGAAAATTGCAAATTTTTAATTAATCATGATATTGCACCATATCACGCCTGAAACGTCTCTTTTATAAATCATTGCCAATTACTATTAGCTAATTAATATTGAGAGCAAGAAGCAATAAGTACACACCTTATTCATTTAATATGCATTCTCATCAAACTCGTACTGAAGCACAAAGATAAATACGTACATTGTATAATGGAATGAAATGCATTGTTACGACTTCCGCTTAGAGGCTATATTATCTGTATGAAAAAAATTATGCTTGTGTGTAGTATGGACACGTGGGTTGTTAAATCAGTACCTAGGAAAAGATACAAACAATATTTTGATAGTCTTTTTTTAATTTTTAACGTATCACCTTTTTGCTCGAGAGACTTTTCTCTGCGTTTCTCCAACTTTTTTAAGCCGGTCAAAAAGCAGGATTACGGAGGGTTCTCAAAATAGGCTTGTGCTGGCAACAATTCTCTCAATTGATATGCATCGTTTATCGCTACATCGTGCTACTGAGTCCTATTTTTCAAGGTTTAAATTATGGAAATCACTGGGGGCCAATCTGGTTAAATCGGTGGGTGCTATAGTAATTATAATATTTTGCTTTTTCAAATGTGTACACTGTAATGTTAATACATAACCTTCGCCGTTTATCGTAAGTCCTCTTTGTGAAAAATCAAAGAACAAGCGTACGTTGTGTATTGCTTCGTCCATGGTTATGCGCGAGTATCATCGCAGGGCCTCACCAGGATTTCGACGGAAAACACTACATCAACCTCCAAATCGACCACACAATTGCGTTAATTCTCCTAAGAAAGCAAACGAGGCACATATTTTACCGAGATTTCTTTCAAACCCAAGGTTTCGTACCTGTGGCCACAACTATTTCGTGAGTTTTGATTCATCGATCACTGAAAACCATATTGTAGTCTATGTCAATAATATTGGAAGCAGTCACTTCCATCGGAACTCCTAAACGATGGTCACGTGCATGTTTGACCGCGCTTGCACTCAATTACTCAATAGTAAACCGTCGCCAGCTCGGGGGCAGTTGTATTCGAAACTTCTTCTTTGGTATATTTGGCTCTCGTGTCCATCGGTGATAAATGTATTAAATAGTAGTTTAATCACCGCAAAAAAACTCATTTTTTCAATTATTCTAAATTAAGAAAATTTCATTGCTTCATGAGACTATTTAAGTAATGCAACCACATGAATCAGACTGAAATTTAAGCAGTAATCATGTGACAGGTGTGGCTTCCAAAAATCCAAAATTTTTACACAGGAGTGCCATCTAATTGATTTTCTAAGATATCACTGAGTCACCCACGTAGTTTGGGGGCCATCTAAAATGCCAAATTTAAGGCTGCTTAAAATAGTTTGGATATCTTTGGCTGTATCGTGCTAAAATGTTATACTGTTGAAAGATATACAAATACTATCCCATATAACTCTTTTTTCTATTTTCTCCAGGGGCCTATTAAACGAGCCGTATCAGTGATTTTATTTACAGTTTTATATATGTATTCATTCAGACTCGTACACAGAAGAATGTGTAGAGAGCAGTTTTACGGAATGTTTTTTCAGACTTTTCACAGGTGGGAATCAATATGCTTCTAAGAACTATACTCGCAAGGAGCTTATATTTTTGTACGGAGTCATTCTCTTCATTTTATAGGGTTTTAAGGGGAAAAATAATTGGTCACTCAAGCAATTGAGACATGTTTTTTATAGTCAACTAATGAAAATAAATAAAGTTTAATTTGAAATATTCAAAATGTTTGAAATTATAGAGAATAGAGTCCATGGATTGCTTTTATAAAAGGAGATTCGAGAATTTATGTTCCTTTTAAATAAAAATTCCTCTGTCTATGACGACACTTATTTAAATTCCTTCTTAAAAATACAAGGTCGGCCATTTTAATATATACTCGACGTGAAATTTAATACAGGTACCAGAGATTCCATCCGATGGGACACAAAACGAAGTGGTACCTGGCAAATAAAAATAAGAGGTCTATTCAAACTCTGCAGCTATTCAGTTCTATACAAACCACTACAAGGGTGGCGTAACATGCTCCTTTTCATCTCCATCCATCACAGAGCGGACGAGCGGATTCACCGTCTTCCTGCTTATTATGCATATGCTCTCTAAGGAGCTCATTTTTAGCGTATCTGAAATGATATGCGGATGCACCATTCACACTGTATCAAACCAAAGATTTCATCCGTGTTATTTTTCGCAAATTATGAATACGAGAATAAGGTAAAATTTTAATGTGCTAATGGATATTAAGCCGGCGAATGCACCGAGCTCGTTGGAGTCCTGCTGAATGAATGAATCTCTCAATTGCTGAAACCAATTACCTCGCCTCCCCGTAAATACTAAAGTATTAATGTTATGAATTACAACCTTCCAACTAGGTAGCTACAAGGGACCGTGAAAAAAACTTAAACAGAGAGTCATAGAAGAAAGTGTGGACATTCAGAAAAAGCAGGTATGCGTATGATTTCCGGTCCTTTATTGATATTGAATAGATGTAATCACATACAGATATTCCCCCTCCCGCACTTATAAACACGCACCCAAATTGTACACACACATATAACTACTTATACGAGATTTACTCTGGGAATTATTTGGTTGCTTATAAAGATGGGCCAAAATGAGGAATGGATAGAGCTGTTGGCTTTATGGTGCAAGAAATGTATAACATATATTAGCCTTAATTCGATTTTATCTCGTATCTTAAAGTAATACGTACTAGGAAGTATTGAGCCAGTTCACTGTATCAAACTCCGTCATTTAATTTAAGCAAAGAAATCTATATGATCTTTTCCTTACCCTACTTCCTTACCCTACTTCCTTACCCTACGAATCACAAATATCTAATATGTAACGACTTTGAATAGATATTTTGAAAGTCCAGTAAAATTGGTTGGTTATTATTTATCCTTATTACCGATTTAACTATTTTAACACATTTATTCATTTTGGAAAAGAACAGGCACATTTTGGCGGATTATCGGGGTTTTGCGAGGTCTTCAAATGGAGACTACAGGAATGTGTTAGCTAATTTCTACCAAGCAATTAAGCTCTTAAAACCGAGACTATAGGAATACAAAGCTAACTTGTACAAAATAATTGCTGAGGAAATACTCCATTTCCTAGGGTCATCTCCATGCATTAAAATGCTCAATTGATTAAATCCTTTGGTTACAAAACGGGGTTAAACGACTTGAAAATTCATAACATTCAATTTAGAGATAAAATTACCAACAAATAAGGTAAACAATTTGAAGAAACTGAAGGAGATGCTACGACAGTGACATTTAATGGAGTCCTCGGCTGATATGCGGTGCAATGCAACAATTTCATGGGGTAGTAATATATTTTAATCAGCTCTACTTATGAAGTAGTAGAGTACTGTCTAACACGTGCAAAAGGGTCCAAAGTTAAATAATTCGGCTCCAAGCCGAGCGATCCGGGTTCGAATCCTGGTCATGGGCAATGATTTTTGCCCCTTAAAATGTATGAATTTTAAGGTAAGCAACACCTATTTTAAAGCTATCGATCTAATTACTAGATTTTAGAAAATGTGTTTCATGTGAAAGGTTTTATTCATTAGACTGACACGTCACACTATTAACCGAAAACGGAAAAATTCATCCCTAGAATTAACTTAAAAATGTTCTTGCAGTGGAAAAATCATGTCATTATAATGATATCAGAGGGTTTCCATGATTAAAATCACTTTTTAACCATTATTTTTCTGTGTCAAAGTGCTCTCTTTCTTCATGAATATGAGCCTGTCCATGATTTTGATTAAACCATAACTGATCTCATATTATTTCAAAAGAGTTACCAAACACTTGTTAATTTGTAAGTTTACTGTTCTCTTTGAATATACCATTTTACTCATCAAAACGTTGACTGTAGTGTAATTCCTTGAATGAAAACCACCTATAATTCTCGCGCATTTACAAAATGCCGAATGTTATCATGTGCGCATTTCTTAGTTCACGGCTCTAATTTATCTATTATTTGAGAATTAGAAATACGTATATTACGAGCACTTTCCGGGCTCAGAAACGTCTCGCATTTGAAATGGTCCAGTAGGATACAAGCAGTAGGATTAAAGAGGGATTATTACAAAGAGTATTCATTCGTTTTTTATCTTGTGAGGCATCAAAATTTTATTATGCAACCGAGAGAACATTAAAGAAAGAAGATACTGAATGAATTTAAGTCTTCCTGTCTTCCAACAGTGCTTTTGCTGACAAAGTGCCCAGTATATCAGCACACATATTTTTCACTCTTTTAGTAGTCCCATACTTACCTCCACTGCTGTTAACCTTCCCGTTATATTTACTGCATAAATATGTAACTTGGTCGAAAGAAGGCATTAGCTAATTCATAACGTTGATGTCTACCGGAAGTCTTTACTTGGACGATAATGGTACCCAACATTTTAGCTACGATCAGTTCTCGTTTTATCCAATGTTTTCCAATTTCCCATTAATCTCCAATGCTCTCAATATCCTCGGCATATTCATTCTCTTCTCGTCCCATTTTTTGGCTGCCCCTCCTCTTGTACCCGTCTCTGCGTCTAAAATGAAGAGCAGACAATCCCCGGCTTGGGATTGAGCGAAGGTGGCAAGGAGGGAACGCAAAAGGGGCACCGTGGACAGGGGACCATGGGGGTGTGCGGGGAAAACATTTACCAGAGTAGACCGGGACGTGGTTGAGGAGCGGCAGCCATAGTGGAAGGGTGGGCATGAGGGTAAAATGCGGAGCAGGCGGGCGGCAAAATTTCATCCGCCTCGTTACCTAGGAGATCGTTAAATTACGATGGTGCCAATACGAAAGGGAGTGCTTTGGAGCGGTGAGCGTTATTCGGATTAATGTAATTAGTCATAGGGAATAGATCGGGGCCATGGTTGATTACAATTATGGTTTATCTACCCTTGGAGCTATGTTAGAATGCGAAGAATAAGGAAGATAAAAGGTTTAATTGTTACTATATAGTAAGCATGAGACCTTTACAGAGTATATTGTTTGCAAACTCCTAACTCTTACTAAGGGACGAAAATCGTGAAGCATGAGTGAGATATATATGAGTTTTCCATCAAATTAAGCGAAAACACTCACAAAATAATTATAATATTATGGAATATATTCGTTTGTCTCTTTCTGTTTATAAATTACCCATTTCGTGAAATATTTCATTTTCAAACAAAAGACAAAGGACGAGGACGCTGGATGGAAGGGGAAGGTGGGAAAAGCTTTGGGATAAGCAGATTGGTAAACGTCTTACTCCGGGAAAATTTGCGGCCACGGTGTCCTTTCTGCTATTTAATCCTTCGTCAAGTACATAATAATAATCTATATCTACATAACACCCGCAAGCCTACGTAAAGGCGTCTGGGAGGAGTGTTAGAAGAAAAAAAAACTACACAAATGAATACCAATCTACACCCACAGGTGCTTTTATATTCAACCAAAATCTTTTTAACTTTCATGAATGCAAATGCATATTCTATTCACAAGCCATGCATACGAAGTCGCAATCATGTGACCTTTACAAATATATCAGCTTGATCATGCGCTCAAAAAAATGTCAATTCCACAAAAAGAAAGTAATTCGATGAAAAAATATCCATTAACAGGGTATTTACATTCAAATCTAGCTGTAAAACTGTTAAATATTTGTGCCTATTAAATAAAAATAATAACACGCAGGATTATCAAAAAATATATACACGACCAATCCTAATTATCAACTACGCTATTACTGTCGTATCTATTTTGACATCTAATAGTATGAGAAAAAATCGGCATTTTAGACCTATTTGTTCTATATTAAAACTCCCTGATGTTACGTTGTTTATCTGGTCTACCAGAGAAAGTTCGGGTCTATGTTTGTAACATCCTCAGATATGTAACCTTCCTAAAACTCACAGATTTAATAAACCTGTACTTAAACCTACGGTTAACTAATTATTTCAATCCTGATTTTTCCAATTATATCGTGACACTGCTATTTTCTTCATAAAAACTTTGAAGAACCCAGCGGCTCTACGTTGCAGTTGATCTGGTTCCAAAATAAATGCTACTTCATAAGGATCCAATACTTTTGCTGGATACATACGGTGTGGTCTTGCTAACGTGAAATAACAAACCTCCTTGACCAATTTGTGATCCCCTTGACATATCCGTAGTTATTGTTACACCTAAGTATTTTACCGATTCTACGTATGTTGTGTTGGTTCCCTGTAGGTGAAAATAAATTCATAAAAGGAAATATAACACGATAAAAGTGAAATAGGAAAGAATGCTAAATTGCATTTATTTCATATAAACAAGTACAGGATAAACTTTTGTGGGAAAAAAACAAGGGAGTTTCAAGTAGTAAAAACCCACGCATAAAAACACCCACAAAGAAGGGGTGTGTGAAAAACCTGCAAAAACCGTGTAGGATATTAATTAATAAGGGAAGTACAAAACATATATACATGTAACAGTGATCAGTGCAACGATTTACAAATGAGTACAGTACATGAAACACATGTGTATATACAGACATACTTAGTAAAGTAAAATAAGATATCAATTGGTTTAGGGCGGGGTGAATTTAATGGTCAGAATTGGTGCAGGTAGACGGTTTGAGATAATCCTTGTCTGCATAGGAGTAGATTTAGAGAGAAGTGTTTCGTCATCTAGAATTATTTTATTGCATCAGTTTTTGAATGAAGTGGGTGACTGGATATTATTAATGTCCTTAGGTGAAGTGTTCCAGAGTCTACAGGCTGTTACAAAAAGAGATTTTTTGTAAGTTACTGTGTCGTGTCGAGATATTAAGTAGGTATTATATCGTCTGGTGTTGGCACTGTGCATACTGTTAATAAGGACAAATTTATCAGATATGTTCTGAGGTAGATGATTATTTTTTATGAATGAGAAGTTAGAGCGAATGAAGATTCCGCCGATCCCTAGGCTCTAACCATTCAAGCTTACAATAGCATTCAGAGACATCATCTCGCTTCTGGAGAACGCATATAAATAATAGGAAACACAGGAGTTTTGAGCTCGTTCTGGTTTAAAAGTTAGTCCGTGAGATAAATCTAGGTAGAATGTATCGCAATAGTCAAAGTGGGGAAATATAAGAGCATTGATGAACTGATTGCGCAAAGAGAAAGAGAGAATGCTTAAATTTCTTTAGAGAATTTTCACTAAAGGGAAGAGAAATTAACGTTCACATTCAAGTTGTTAGAGTAACGTTTGTCAACTATTTAACATTACATTTCCGTTATTAAGTAAATGCATACTCCTATAACTCCTTTTCCGATGCGGTCATTCAAAAATGAGTTGTATCTGGGCATTTCCAGGGTACTGGATAAGACAAAAGGAATGAGCCAAGTCTCTGCTCTGCAAATTATATGAACCTTTGAATGGGGCAAGATTCATTGAAGTTCGTCAATGTGAGCAGGTAAGCTTCGGCATTAAAATAAATACTCAGTGATCCACTAAAATGATGTGTGGCACGGGGTGCTAGCTCTAGGTCGGAACGGTGAGTTTTAAGGGAGCATATGGAGGAGAAAGGGGAAAATATTCCAAAAAAACATCAAATAAAGTGGAAACTTCTTACATGCTGGAGAAAGCCCATTAAAAAACAAGGGTCAATTCACTAAACAAACTTCTAATTTGTAATGCCGAAAAAGGGAATTAAAATGGACCAAAACCACCCATATACATCTTTACAATAACCCGCAAGTCTTTTCAAGGACGGGCGGCGGGGGGCTGTAGGTCACCAGACATTCTACCAGTATTCCCTCTATTTCCTGATGCTCATGACTCCCAGCGATCTACCTAAAACCGCGTGGAAAGAAGGCCCCCGAACACCAATGATATAACATGCCTACACATATTACGAGTATTACATGGTTAGCATCTGTTCCTATTCTCACGCAAAGAGGACAAGGAAAAAGTATTCAAAAGGCTCACATGAAATTCAGACACATTTTTACCGGTTATCCTACACGTTTCGGACGGAGATTCAAAAATACAATAGAAGTAATCTACAGTAACTGACACCCCAACCGGCACAAGGGCGCACTATTGGGGGCGTTAAATGAAGAGTGTTTTGTAGGATTTAAGTCCTGAATACCCACATTTTAGACAGCACACATCCATCTCATTCTTATGTTTCCCTTCATATTGCTTCCGCGAATAGTGCGAGGGTAAACGAAATCTTGAAATTATCCCTTCAACAGTCCACCTCTCTAATTCTGTGGTAATTGTCAGTCCTGTCAATGTAAATAGGGAGGTTAATTATAACTCCAATGTCAGGTGACTAAGCCACACACTATAGCTTAGTAGTAAGTTTACTCTAGCCCTTAGTCTTTGAATATCTAAAAGTTCCCACCCAAGATTACGTATTACTTGTGTGACGTTTTAGTCCTTTCGTACGATTTTTCACGAACCTATCTCTGTACCTCAATACATTCGATAATCAATTAGTTTTTAAATGGATCCCACACGCTCGCTGCATACTCTATGTGAGGCCTTGCTAAAAAAATGGGAGTTTTCCTTCACATATTTGTCGGGACACTTTCCGACTACACATTTGACAAATACCAACTTTTTTAGCACTCATCCGCAAATAGTGCATAAATTTTTCTTTAGTAATGACTGATTTCCTTTCCAGTAATCATAAAATATTTTTGTAAGTATGTTTTCTGGCTCCTTTTACAAGAAACATCAGAGTTCATTCAATAATACCAGTGTCTTTAATTGACGGTTTTCATTACATGAGCATCTTTATACTACACCGCAAACCATCGCAAGAATTCGTGGTAGACAGGGGGAGTTAGGTCACCAGGCCAATCTGTTTCAACCTAATTCCCCTAAAAACCCCGTCACGCTTGTCTTCTTATCGTAAACATTTTTTTAACAATTTTACAGTTTGAACCGGAACTTTATCGAACCATTTTATCAACAAATTTTCCCAAGGATTTTAAATACTTGCAGGGTATTCCACATAGGGCCTAGATCAAGTGCAACGTGTCGCAACTAGGTCTATGAAATTTTTTCTGAACAATGCCACAGACTCACGATGTTATTGGGAGATTTCGGATTAGCACTATTTGACCATAAGTATAAATGCAGCCTAAAATCATTGCGTAAAAGTTGGCGCATTGAGGTGTGAATTATCATCAATTTCTTAGTTTTGCATTTTACTACATTCTATTTTAGGGCTGGTGACCTGAAACCCACGGGGCACGCCTTTCCGGCGGCTCTCAGGAAATTATGTACATACATGTATTCCCCAAGTAAGATCCTATGCAATGCTGACCCCTAAGTACTTTACTTCATACGTTATAGTCATGTAACCCCCAAGAGTTAGTCATTTGGTAAAGTTTGGTCGTGTTTTCTATGGTAAAAGAAATGCAGTACGGTACATTTATTCGTGTTTAATTCCAGCCCCCATTCTTCATAGCGCTGCTAAATGTTGTATCAGTTAGCTGTTAGTGATTTAAGATCTGCGTATTTCGCCATTTCCCTGTAGATGTCAGTGTCGTCCGTAGTGAGGATTACGTTAGAGGTAGGTAAGAAATAGTAGTCGTCCATTGACGCTACCCTGTGTGACGCCATATGATATATACTTTCCACGTTTTGTTTGAGGTCAATAAGGAAGTTCTGAATCCAGTTTATTACCTTATCGTTTATTCCGCACTTTTGCAACTTGTGGACAATTTTAACACACATGACTTCATCAAAGACCTTTTTGAAATCCAACTATATCGTATCTACTTGTTTTTTTCTTTTCCCCGGTTGTGAAACGTAGTGTATAAAAAGTCCCAACTACGTTTTAAATTATCTATCCTTACTGAATCTGTGTCCGTTGGATAATAAGTCGTGACCGTCAAGGAATGTCATGATGTTACTAACAATAATATTTTCCAAGACTTTGCGGGAGAGGGTGATTAACGACTTTTATCGGTAATAATTGGGCTCTTGTTTATTTCCACTTTTAAAAATAAGGGTGTTGGCTATTTCCCAGTTCATGGGAGCAACATATTCAGAAATTGATTTGTCGAACATGTATTAAAAAGAAGGCGCAATTCAAAGCACGGAATCTTACACTGCCATTGAGGAAATATCCTCTGACCAAGTGATGAATTACTTTCATTGCATAGGAGTTGTTCCGTGATTCCCAAGCGCGCAAATCTAATGTCATTCATTTTTGCGATAGTTTTGACGTGGTCTTTCCTGGGTATTTTTTTTTCATTAGCGTACACACACGCTTTGATAGAAACAATTTTAAACAATCGCTTTTTGGTTGCTGTCTCTCGTATTTTACCATTGCTGCTTTTGAGGGACCCTATGGCTGGACGGTTTTCCCTGCTTTTCCATTACGTACGACCAGAATGCCTTAGCAAGCAATCGCATAGAATTATCTTAAAAAATGTATTAAGGCGCTTTACATTATTTTATTTTTTCCCTACAATGTGTTAAGCATTTTTTAGGTACAATTTCAGAAGACGGTCCCAGGCCGTTTTTCAAAATTTGTAATCTTGAAACCCTTCTAACCTAGCTGCTATACCTTTGTGGTACGTTTCTTTTGTTCTTATTTTTGATAGGGATATATGTTTCTCTACCGTGTCTAATTATTTCAAAGAAATGCTTCTATAAATCCTCAGTTTTAGCGATTTGCGTTTGCGTCACGGGTTAATGTAGACTTTTTTTAACGTACGTGGCAAAATCCTTAAAGTTACTCTTCTCGACTATATATGCCTTTTGTCTTGGCTGAATATTTTTTTACCGAAACAGATAATTGTGTTACAAACGCTTTCTGGTCCCTTTTTTTCCGTTACATATGAATGCATCTCCATTGCGTGAAGGTTCATGAAGCAAAGATCTAGAAGGTTTTTGACCCTAGTTGATGTTCTTATTGCTTGACTCATAGTGTTGGCGGTGAGCATATTAAGGACAGCCTCGCATGAATCGCGGTTTCTTGCAGCGCTATTAATGCAGAATTTACCCCAGTCTATTTAAGAAAGATTGAAATCACCATCATAAAAATAATTACCCCTTTTCTTGCCCTTGCGAATAAAATGCGTAATTTGGCTATTTAAAGCCTCTATCGCATTTGAAATAGAGTACGATGGCCTGTACGTGCATTATTTCTGGTTAATTCTCACTACGGTGCATCAAGCGCACTCAATCTGGTCATAGATATTTTGCGCATAGCTTTCAAAGTGTTTTTGATGGCAATTAATACACCTTCATTTCTGTTACCCTTATCTTGCTTGTATACCACACTGTACTGCACGTATACTGTAACCTAAAGGGAAAACTTCACCGTCATTAACATCCTCCGTTAGTTATCTCTCCGTTCCCAAAACTATCCCCACATCTAAACTTCGAAATGTATGTTCGACCCCGGCTTTCTATCTTTCAATACTACGATCGTTTAATACTGTTATGTTGATCCGTTTCTCGACTTGTACTTCCTTTGTTTTTGGTCTAACTTGCCTATCACGAGTGTAGAGAAGGCTTTCCCTAACCTGATACACTTTACTGTCTGTTTTCTCGTGTTGATTATGTTTTCCATGAACTTTCCCGTCGATATTGTAGCATGTAATAGCTGCAGCAGAATTAATTTACGAATACATTTATTTTGAATCTGATAGCAATCTCCTCCGAATTCCTAAGTGTATTTCGACTGAATTTGCGACCCACTAAATGACCTATGTATTAGTCTACCCTTTATTTTAAAAAATACCTACAATGGTCAAGAAACTTATCCGCTACCCTACTCGCCGCCACCGCTGTGTAATAGACCCCATATCGGTTCAGGGGAAGCCTGCATAATCAGAGAGTTGGTCTGAGACCGACGAAGGATGCTCTTTTGTCCGAGCAGAATCACCGAAGTCTCTGTTTTATGCCTTTTACTCGGCACCAAACGAAAAACCCAATATTTCCTCATAATAATACTGCAGACCATAAAATCCAGCTTAGCACACTCGACGCCCTGAACACGTTTCTCCTCGGAGATTTGCTCCTGAAGGAAAGAGAGGACCTCCTAAGATCCAGGGTCCGTGACGTTGTTGGTGCCCACATGGGTCACGACCTGCAGCCGAGAGAAAGTCGTGCCCCTAACCGCCCCTCGATCGTAGGCTCAGATTTGGTCAAACCATTTCTTAGGAGTGAGCTTGAAATGGTTCGAGCCTCGTTAAGGGTTTGATAGAGCACTCCTTATTAGTTAGGATTTAAATCTGTTGGAGTACTCTGCAGTAAGAACGGTGACTTTTTAAGGTCAAGTGGAGACAGTGATTTTGGATTGTATTCGGAATCGACATAAATACCACAACATTAATCACATACCTGTAAATCCAACAAAAAGGTGTGCGGTAGTGGATGAAAGCACCAGGAGGGAAGGTTAGGTGATAAGGGAGGAAATGGGAGAGGAAGGGAAAGGGAAATGTATTCAATATATCTCTATCAAATGAAATGCAAAGTTGTTTACATACAGGAGGAAGATTTAATTCAAAACAAGGGTCAATTCATCTAATAAATTCGTTATTTACTGAACGAAAAAATAAAATAAAAATAAAACACAGTCATTTGAACTACAAGTCTCTAGCATAACAAGACAGATCATGCAGAATTTAAAAGGAAGAGGGGGAAATTCTACTATCATATGGACTTGGGCCGGGATGGGTATTATGCGCTCAGTTAAAATAGTTGCAAACATTTTTACTTTGAAAAGAATACAGCTATTTTATGAGTGTGTATGCGTAGTTTGATGTCATACTTCATAACACTAACACTATCAGAAGTGACACTGACCATTTTTTGGAATGGCAATAGATAAACACACAACACTATGCACGGGAAACGCACATCCCTTCCAGACACACGTCATGAAGGAATATAAATGGGACCTAAGGTAAAAAGCAATTAGGGAGAGCTCGGAGTAATAAGCAGGAGAACGCAAAGAGAAACGCTTAGCCCCAAGGAGAGAATATAAATAGAATTAAAAGTAAGAAACACAAAAAAAAGCTAAATACTTATTACTGGAACGGAAAACAATCTCTGGTGATACAGGAGCAGGGATTAAAAGAGCCGGTGGTAAGGAAAATCTGAAGACAACGGAACGGTGTTGAGAAGGAAAAAGCGCCGAAATATGCAGGATCGGTGCAGAGAACAAAAGATCGGAGCACCTCCCAACTATATTTTTATTTAAACCTAATGAGGACTGAACGTAGACTCGAGAAACTAGTCTCTTTAACGCAAACCGTGCCTAAAAGTAATAATGGAGCGTTTCTACTCCCTGGCTAATTTATCAAGGTCCTGGAAGGAAGACATATAGCATTTTTTGCCATTGGGTAGCAATACTACTACATTTTTTCCGTCCTGGGTCCAAACGGATCTTGGGTCGGCCAAATCTCTCGCTGCATGAAGGATATTCATTCTTGCGGCTGTTAGGAATTCGGTCATTAGGAATCAAGGAGACTAGAATGGTGTAGATTTCGGAGGAATTTATCTAGGGAGTCGAGATGTTATCTGAGTCCGTATCCTCGAAGAAAAAGTATGTAAGGAATAGAGCATTTCGAGTGATAAGGGTGGCAACTGCAATAGTCTAATTATTGTCGACTTTACATGTTATGTAAGTGTAGAAAATTTGTTTATTAATGATATGTTTACATCTAGAAACATGGAAAATTACTCGGGAGGAGTAAGCGGTTGACGTAAAAGATACTAAGGATTAAGCGTTGAGGTGGGAAATGAAAGTTTTTATGGATTTAGTTCCATGTGGCTGGAGATAGAATTCATCGTATACACATCTGGGTCGCAATAGAGGATTCAGGGGTGGTTTTGAACAATAGAAAAGCATAAATCCTGCTTAATTCCTGGAATCAGCTAGGAATCAATATCAGACTCGAAGTACACCAATCTCAAGATGTTTTTACTCTCCTTCCGCTCCCAAAACCTTCCAAATCAATCCCACAATTCTAAACCCTCCCTTTCCAACTCTTTCCCTTCTTTTCAGTGTCCACTTATCTCAAATCGTACTTTCCTCAGAGAAAGGTGGTTTGGCCGCCAAAAATTGGGAATAAGTGTGAGTTTTATTTGCATGCCTTCTTTTTTTGTTACTAGCGCTGCCTCCTTTCTCCGTTAAAATTATTATTCACCTCCGTAAGACTTTCCTTCATGATACAAATATACACTATATACAGGATAATATTATTTACTCATTGGTGTGATACATAGTTATTTCCAAGATATTATATTAAATTATTTATTTATGCTTAATGCATGGATTATTAAATTGATTTCAATTTAATGGCGTACATATATCTTGTCGCAACAATGTCACTACCAATATTGTAGATCACCAAGTATCTTCTATCAATGAATATTTCTCGAGATATATAAATCAATTTATTGCATAAATATGCCTAAATATAGGTAAACATCTACTTCTACATAATACCCAGCAAGCCGCCGCAAGGGCGTTTGACGGGGGGTGTTAGGTAACCTCCCGTAAAAGAGAATAACATCACATGCAAAATCAACACATGCAAAAAACCCACACCCACAGTGGCATTCATGTAAAAACCCTTTCAACTTACACACATGCAAATACATTTACTATCAACTAACAAAAATTGCACCGTAGACTATAGTAAAAAGTTATCCAATAAAAACCAAGCTAGAATTACAATAATGAGAGTAAAAAATACCACTATCACATGGACATGCAAAAGGAAAGGGTCTACTCCCCCAAGAATACAGGAAAATAATATGAAAATCCCTCCCCTGGACTACAACCTTGACTTAGTGGAAGGATTTGCGCGTTCCGATGACCCCTAGAGCTGTGCTGGCGGGAGTAATAATAATTGCTCCTGGTAGGGTCACCCATGCCAGATAGAACGAAGGTTATGAGCCAGACGAAAGGTAGTCCACGTAGCGTCGGTTCCTCAGTGAGGCGGCTGCAATTGCGTCTGACCCCAGTGGGGTGGCCAGTAAGTGATGGTGTCACGTTAAAAACACTATTGAGGAAGGCAACGGGAAACCACCTCAATTATCATTCCCAAGAGCTATATGATGGACAATACAGAGATTTTGAGTCCTGGCAAATACGGGGCTCGGCCCAATCGGCCGTGTGTCGTGCCCGGCAGCGGGGGAGGCAAGGCTTCCGCGGTCGTCATCCCACGAAACCCTTGCAAGGGAAAACCAGCAGCAGCAGGACAGAAGACGCAGGAGAAGAAGACCAAATTAGTTAGAATAGGAACGTGGAGTGTTAGGACAATGATGAGGACAGGGAAATTGGAGAATATTAAGCGAGAGATGGAAAGGGGAAATATAGATATTTTAGGTCTATGCGAGGTGAGATGGAAAGATAGCGGGGATTACTGGAGTGATAAACATAGAATAATATACAGCGGCGGGGACGAGAGCCAACGAGGGGTTGCCATAGTATTAAATGAAGAGGTAGAAAGAAGCGCAGTCAACACAGAGCAGGTAACGGATAGAATACTACTAATAGAGATAAAAGCAGAACCGACGAACTTGGTTATTATTCAGGTATACATGCCACCGAGCAACCATAAGGGAGAAGAGGTCGAGAGGCAATACGATCAGTTAGAGGACATAATCGCGTGTGTTCCCGCAGGGAAACATTTGATAGTGATCGGGGATTGGAATGCGACCGTAGGCGAAGGAAGAGAATGTGATGAGGTCAGGGACTACGGTTTAGGAACGAGGAATGATCGCGGGGAGAAAGCAGTTTAGTTCTGCAGGAGACAGGGGTTAGTCATCTCCAACACTTGGTTTAGACACCACAAAAGACGCAGGTAGACATGGAAAATGCCAGGTGACTCAAAGAGGTATCAGCTAGATTAGATTCTGATTAGACACAGGTTTAGACACAGTGTGATAAATTTACGCAGATTCTCGGGAGCGGATGCGGACGCTGACCACAATTTAGTTGTTATGAAATGTACCGTCCGTTTGAAAAAGATAAGGCAGGGGTGGTGGGTTAGAAAATGCAACTTAGAAGCATTAAATGGATTAAAAAGGAAGGAGTACCAACAGCCCGTAGTGGAAATCATGGATGATGGTAAAGGGCTAAGTACTATCGAAGAAAAATGGGAAAGTATCAAGAATGGGTTATCTAAATCCACAAAATACGCTATTGGAACCGTTAACGCGAAAAAGAATAGGAAACCATGGATCACGGATGAGATGATTACTAAGATGGATGAGAGAAGAAAATGGAAAAATGTAAATACAGAGATAGGCAAAATGAAGTACAAAAAGTTAAACAGTAAATTGAGGGGGGCAACAATTAGGGCAAGGGAAGCATGGTGGAAGGCGCAGACTAAGGATATGGAAAGTTTGGAAAGGAATTGTGACATTGCGCTGTACAGCAAAGTTAAATCTTTATCGGGAAGTAAGAAAGCAAGATCTATGCTAACAGTTAGAGATAAGGCGGGTAAGATAAAAGTTGACACAGGAAAGATCCAAGAGAGATGGAAGGAATATATAAAAGATCTGTATGGTAAAGAACTTAGACCAACAAAGTTAGACATAGAAAAGGAACATGACGTAGAGGATGATAGCTTAGCTCCAGGCATATTCGACGATGAGATAGAAAGAGCATTAAGGGAGATGAAACTAAATAAGTTCGTGGGTGTGGATAACATTCCTGCGGAACTACTGAAATGTTTAGGCAAGTATGGGAGCAAGAGGCTATATGGGCTGATTCGTAGTGTCTATGAGGAAGGAATCTGGCCGGAAGACTTTGTGAGATCAGTTTTAGTTACCATTCCGAAAAAGGTAAAGGCTACATCATGTGAAGACTATAGGGCAATAAGTTTGATATCTCACGCAGCTAAAGTTGTTCTCAGGATCATATAGAAAAGGATAGAGAGTAGGGCAAATGATTACTTAGGGGATGATCAGTTTGGGTTTAGGAAGGGGAGAGGTACGCGTGATGCCATTGCAGTAATGAGATTATTAATCGAGAGGAATATAGAATGCAACCAGGAGGTATTTGCCTGTTTCGTAGATTTCGGAAAAGCGTTTGATAGAGTGAATTTGGAAAAACTAATGAGTATATTGCAGAAAAAAGGGATAGTTTGGAGGGAAAGGAGGCCAATCCGCAACCTGTACATGTCTCAGACTGCTCAGGTGCGAGTAGGGAACGGGGAGTCCGGATGGGCAGTGTTAGGAAGAGGTGTAAGGCAGGGTTACCCATTATCACCGTTGCTGTTCAACCTGTATGCAGAGGAAATGATCAAAGAGGCATTGGAAGAACTAGAGGTAGGAGTGAAAGTGGGTGGGGAATCCGTAAAATCATTTAGGTTTGCTGATGACCAAGCTTTAGTTTTTCAGTCAGCCAAGGGGTTGCAAGCATTGCTGAGTGAATTGGAAATTCAGTGTATCAGGTATGGGATGAGAATCAATATTAATAAATCAAAGGTTTTGCGATTTTTTAGGAATAAAAAGGCTTGGCTAAACATTGAAGTAGGAGGACAAAAACCAGAGCAGGTAGAACAGGTTACGTAACTCGGAAGTGTTTTTGACCAACACGGTCAAAGAAGTATGGACGTGAGGAGAAGAATTGCGCTAGGCAAAGAGGCTTTCGCAAGGAAGAAGGAGTTGATGGGACGTTGAGTAAGAATGTTAAGAAAAGACTCGAAAAAACTTTGATATGGAGCGTAGCTCTGTACGGTGCGGAAACGTGGCCATTGAAGCAGGAGGATAGACGTAGACTGGAGGCTTTAGAAATGTGGGTGTGGAGAAGAATGGAAAAGGTGAAATGAACAGAGAAGAAAACCAATGAGGAAGTACTTGGTAAGGTGGGTGAAGAGAAGGGTTTGTTAGCAGAAATCCTATGGAGGCAGGAAATGTGAATGAAGGTGGTATTGGCCGGCAGTGGGATGTTGAAGACTGTAATTGAGGGGAGAATGTTAGGCAAACGAGGAAAGGGAAGGAACTGGATAGGGTTGTTGGACAGGATGAAGGGAGGAAATAAGTACTCAGAGATGAAGAGGGACCTGAGAAAGAGTAGGATGCTTGATTTTGTGTTTTGTTAGGAGTCACAAAATGTTTTATTTATTAGATGTGCCCAGCCAAAAACCTACCTTAACTGGTAAATTACCTAATAATAATATAAAAATAATATGCAGGGAGCGGGTTGCTAGCCCCCCCCCAAAGAGAGAGACAATACATGGAAGAGGAAACTTACAGGTAAAAACAAATAAGGCAGAGGAAGAATACTGAAAGGAGCACTGCATTATTTAATGACATTCTAATGCCGTCATGCGGGATGGATTTTGACAGCAAGTCACTCGAGGCTAGTGAATTTGTATTCAATTGAGGAGAACGAAGTATTTTCGATACGCTGTGGGTGGAGGGTGGAAATATCCTGGAGTAAATGAATTCTTAACACAATGACATCTATACTGATACTTTACGGACGTAAAACCAAAATATATTAAAGTATATAATCACTAGTATTCATTATTTTAAATGTAGAATAAGGGAAAGGTAGAATTAAGAAAGGATTGCAATGAATGTATAGGTAATAGTAGCTTTAGTAACCAGGAGGTGGCAAGACTTGGAATTTCATTTTTTTGTTGAATTGAGAAAGGTTGATATAGGTTGCCCTTTGCCAGTTCTGAGCAAGAACATACCTTACACCTGCTACAAAGAGGCGGAGAAAAGAATGGGCTTTAAGATAAGATATGGAATCGGGTGATTTAATCAGGAGGATTCAGACCGGCTTAAAGTGAAACAAACCATAAGGGAGAATCATGACAAGCAAAGGACTCTATTCGCTTCCTTTACTCTTTATATTTCCTTGGCTCTTAAAGAAGGATCTTAAAGCTTACCAGAATAATAATAACATCCAAGAATATTTTAACAGAGGGAGAGGGAGTCAAAATTGTGATTTTAACCTTTTTATGAAAGGCAATTAAATTTTCAACAATAATTCCGAACAATAATAAAAAATTGACATATTCGAGTATACGGGTGTATATATATATATATATATATACGTATTAATTGCTTTAAATGTGGTGTTCATTGATAAATAGGTGTTTTAATTATTTTGGCTGGTGTTTTTAGAATTAACCATTTAAATTAGGAAGTCTATTCTATCTCAGCCTGATATTTCGTTAATATACGAGGGTGGTCCCTTAATTACCCTGCCAGAACTAGGGGTGGGGGTATTTTTAAAAAAATAACTCTTATTAGACAATATGCAATCTATAAAGCATGCGTTTCAAGTTTGAAGACGCCACGTTGTTTATTATTTGTTTGGCTGCCATCAATAGTGAACGTTTTCAGTGAATTTCTGAAGATATAGGGAAGTGGTCATCGTTATGTTACGCAATACTTTTATTCAAAAGGCTTCAGCCCAACTAATATGAATTCTGAACTGGATTATACTCTGGGTGAGTTTGCTGTTTAAAACAGCAAAATATTGGTTAGTAGAGTTTAAGCGGGGCCGTACGAGCTGTCAAGATGAGCATCGCATTGGTCTACCAAATGAGGTGACGACTCCACGAACGGTGAAGAAAATTTAATTGATGTTCGATAATCGTTAACTGAAAGTGAGCTAGCTAGCAAAGATAGTAGGCATTTCAAAAAGTCACGTATTAACTGAAAATTTGTCCATGAGAAAGCCGTATGCAAGATGGGAGCCGCGTTCATTCAAACTCGAGGAAAGCAAGTGTCGTGAAGATGTTTCCATTAAGTGTTTACCAAAGTTTCATAGCAAGAAAGGAAAATGTTTGCACCTTTCCATAACCATGGATGAAACATGGGTATATTACTTCACACCGGATACAAAAGAACAATCAAAACAAATGATTAAAAAGTGACCGCCGCTTCCAAAGAGGGCGGAGATATTTTCACCTACAGGCAAGGTCATGGCGCCAGTTTTTTGGGGTTCGTGTGGGATAATTATTATTAACTATTTTGGAAAAGGAAAAACTATCAACGGCGGGTATTATGCAAGCATATTGCAACGTTTGAGCCAAAAAGTAAGCAAAAGTGGCTGCATTTGGCTGAGAAGAAAGTGTTGTTTCATCAATACAATGAACCAGCTCACAAATCCGTTATTGCAATGGCCAAAATTCATGAATTAAAGTTTGAATTGCTATGTCATGCACCCTATTCGTGGGGTTGAGCCTACTCGGGTTATTTTATCTTCACAAGCTTGAAAAAATGGCTCGGTGGTGAAAGATTTTTCACCCTTGAAGAAGTGATGTCGGCAGTTTGGCTATTTTGAGGAGCAAGACAGTTCTTATTATAAAAAGGGTATCGAACATATTGAAAATCCCTGGGAAAGGTGTGTAGAGAAGAAAAGGAGATCATGGTGAAAACAAATACGTTTCTTTCCAAAACTGTTGTGTTTTCTTTTTTGAGCCGTGTACTTCTGGGATCACCCTAGTATTACCGAGTTAAAAGAATTAAAAACGGCGTTAAAAGCATATTATTCTTGATTTTTGTTGAAGAAAAAATGTTTTATGCTTGCGAATATTTTGTAAGTGAATCTGAAGGCAACATTTTCTCAGGGATAATATTTTCATATTTTTTTTATGGAAGAAGACCGATAGCTAAGAAAATTTGCGCCATGGATGGGGATGGATGGGAAAGGTAGGGTGGAAAGAAACTCAGCGTTGGCATAATCCTACTCTTGACGAAGGACTCCAAGGGGTCCACAGTTAAACGTTCCATCCAACGGACGTCGTACTCCCTCAAAGTGTTCTCAAAAAAGCACTTTGAGTAGGGATTGGAATACCGCTGAAAAATATCTACCGCCACCCGGATTTGAACCCGGTTCCTCACGGTGGGAGACCTGTACATACGTTAGCCACCGAACGATCCCGATCCCCATTTTTAATTCTCATCCAAAAATCTGCTGAGTGACGAACTTACACATAAGGGCAAAGGATGAATTTTTCCCACCACATATTGAACCTTACTAAGTAATGGAAACTGTATCATAAAAACCCTTAAATGTAGATGAAAAAATGCATCAGATGATCAAAAGGCATTACCTGAAAACCCGTTGCTTCGTATCTTGGAGATGTGGTCCAACTGAATTCCAAATGCTCTCAATTATTTCTTTATTTTGAAACTTCGAAGCAAAATAATGAGATGTAAATATGCATGGATGCAAAAGTTAAAAATTTTGATCTCATCAAATCTATTATGAAGTCAACTACGTATTACACTCACAATCACATACACACACACACACACACAGACACGCAGAATTTTGGTCATTTCTCTGCAATTTACTCCCTGTGGACTACAACCTTGATGTGGTGGAAGGGCTGGTGCGTTCTGTTGACCGCTGGAACTGGGCTGGCGGAAGAAGTAATGCTTGTTTCTGGTAAGGTAACGAATTCCAAATAGGTCGATAGGTGGAAACCAGACCAAAACTAGTTTACCGGCGTCTGATCCTCAATGGGGTGGAAATTCATTAATGGCGTCACGTTGAAAACATTATTGTGGAAGGGAAAGACTAACCACCTCAATTATTCATCCCAAGATTTTTATAATGGATGTAACAGAGAAAATGAGTCCTGGCAACAGCCAGGACTCATTTTGAATGACTCCAATCGAAGGAATATGACTCCAATCGGCCTTGTGTCGTGCCTGGCAGCGGTGACGCAAGTCGTCCGGGGTCACCATCGTCTTTCAAAGGGAGAGAATAACAAATCTTTGCAAAGTCAACACGAAAATAGCAGTACAGAAGACAAGGGAAGTGTGATTAATATTCAAAAGAATTGTATGGCTAAGGCATTTGGCTAATATGGTTGGACAGAGGACAAAGTATGACGTAGATGAAAATAGCTAAGGTCCAGGATTACTTGTTGGCGAGATAGAAAGTGAATCGTGGGAGTCGAAATCAAATAAAGTCTTAAGGACAGGCAACATTCCTGCCGAACGATTTGAAACATTAAGAAGCTGTAGATGGGAGTTTTATAATGGAGTTATTCGTAGAATGCATGTGGAGGTATTTGGCTGGAAGACTTCGTCAGGTCAGCGTTAGTTTCCATTTCCAAACTAGGAAAAGCAGAGATATGTGAGGACTACAGAATGATAATTCTGATTTACTAAGCAGTCATATGTCATTCTCAGGAACAACGAGGGTATGGAGAGTAGGGCTAATTATTACTTAGGGGATGATCAGTGTTTTGTCTGGAAGGAGGGAGGCAGGTATTTGATAGAGAAAACTGGGTAAAATAATGCTTGAGTTACCTAAAATATGAGTAAATGTGAAGGATAGGAGACTTATCAGTAACCTCAGCATGTTCCACACTACTCAGGCGCGAGTGGTGGATGGGGAGACCGGACTGGCTGTGTCAGAAAAAGGAGAAAGGCATGAGTGTCCATTGTCAACTGAGCTGTTCCATTTATCCCCAGTGTCTGTTCATCGTATATGTCTAGAAAAAGGTGAAAGAATAATGGAAAGAACTGGAGAAAGGAATGAGGAAGTAGGTGCGAAATCCATTAAATAAGTTAGGTTTGTGAATGGCCAAATTTTAGCTTGTCAGTTAAACAAGAGTTTGCAAACTATACTGACTTCATTGAAGAGTCTGGGAGATAGGTATTGCATGAGAATAAACGAAAGTAAAACAAAGTTTATGCAGTTTTTTTAGAAGAAGAAAGCTAAGCTTTACTTTCAAATCGAAAGTAAAAAAATAGATTATGGACCGTTTACCTCAGGGTATTTCGGAAATGTTTTAGACCCATATGGTCAAAATAATAGAGATATCAGAAGAAGGATTGCATTAGGCAAATAAAAAATTTCCTCTTCATTTCAAAAGGAGGAGGAAATGAATACAGGGACTTCGAGGAAAAATGTTATGAAGAGGCTAGGAAAAACCTTGATATGGAGAGAGTATTGCTGAAAGAAATCCAAAAGTGTAAGGAAAGATGGATACAGAGCTTTTGATTGTCAATGAGATATTTAAGTCTATGATCCTGGGGAGAATGTTTGGCAAGCCAGGAAGGAGTAGGAATTTTGGCTGTATCGTTTTGTAGCATTTCTTTATCAAAATGCCTACCATAACCGGTGAATAAATAATAATAATAAGTCTGCAATTATCCATAGTAAACAGAAATTTTACTGGTTAAATATTGAGGAAATATCTCAAAACCGATTAAAGTCATCTCACCTTATGGTGACGAGTTAAGGAAGGATGGGCATTGGAATAATGGGATTGGAAGTTAAAGGGAATAGTTTGCAGGTTCTCATAAACTGCCAGTAACCCGATATTACCATAAGGTGCAGGGTAAAGTGCCAACGGTATGAGTGAGACGAGGGACGATATCCGGAAGGTAAGAGGGAAGCTATTGCTTAACCCATAAAGCGATAGGAACACACCTTGGTTCCGTACCGACCCTATTACCACGTCCAGACATCGCGATCAATTTTAAATCAGCGGGAGGACTTAATGGAGATGTAGGGTTGTGATCATGGCCCTACGGTTTACGTAGTGCATTGGAAGGACAAAGGTAACGAAAGAAAAGCAGGAAA
This sequence comes from Hetaerina americana, assembly GCF_022747635.1. Taxonomy (NCBI): domain Eukaryota; kingdom Metazoa; phylum Arthropoda; class Insecta; order Odonata; family Calopterygidae; genus Hetaerina; species Hetaerina americana. The sequence goes on from NW_027286292.1 coordinate 19,522,085, forward strand.
ATAAGAAGCACAGGGAAAGGTCCTTGTTTTTAGACGCCCTATACGAAGTTGGCATGGGTGTTAAAGAGGAAACTTGGACGTGGCGAATTTAAACGATGGAAAGGATCTAAAATGCTACGTCTAGATTGCAAACGGCAATTACGCAGTTTAAGTTTTCGTATTGATTCTGACAAACAGTCCAGCGGGGTTTAAGAGTTGATGATTGTTGCTCTATGAGACTTCTGGTCGCATGTTACCATCCGAACATGTGTGTTGCGGAGTTGTAGCCGATACGGTTTTGATTCTTGCTGGTTTATATTTCAAGGTTTCGGAACTCATTTTTGAAATGCTCTCTGGAATGAGAAAGGTGAATTAAGTTTCAAGTATATTGTTAATAGACAAATAATTTTCCCATTGGATATTAGCTATGCATGTAGCCGAGGATCGAGATGGTGCGATGACTAAAGTACAGGTTTCCCACCGAAAGGGTCCCGTTTCGAATCCCAGAGGCGGTAGATTTTTTTCAGCGGTTTCAAGATCCCTACTTGAAGTGCTCTAAGGAGAGCACTTAGAGTGAGTTCGACGTCCATCGGATGGGACGTTAAACTGCGGACCCTTGGCGCCTTTCGACTACAGTAGGCTAAAACCGACGCTGAGTTTCTCTCCACCCTTACTTTCCCATTCATCCCTAATGATGCAAATGACCTTAGCCATCGATTACCTGCCATGAAAAACTACGTAACTAATTTATGCTATATTAGTTCGTTTAATTTTCTCTTCGAGTCATATATTGCACGACGAGCACTTGTGTCTGAGAACACAATAAAAGCGGAAGAAGGGTAAAACCTATTAACCCTCAAAAGAATTTTTCCAGGACATAAGCAAAACGATCCTTTAAACCTATTAAACATTCGAAATATATTCTGTAATTGACAATTATCTCAGTAAATTCATTTCATTGATTATTTTATATTGACCTAACAATATCCATTCCGAATCGTGGTATGTTTACTTTAAAAACCTGCCTAGTTACACATTGATTCATTAACAGAATTTTATTGAAATATTACTTGTTACCTTCTTTTAAATATTTTAGAGTGGGTGAATAGTTGTCATTATTGGAAATGAAAACTTTTCTTTACGTTTCGATGGTCTCTATTTTCCTTTTAAAATAATAAAATATAAATCTCTACGAATCCTGTTCATTTGAAATGCTATGTATTTTTAATACGAGTTATTAAAATAGTAATATTTTTTAATTTCAACTTGAAAAGGTTTTTCTTCAAAATATCGCCAAATAATTTCGTTTAATTAGGAATTATTTTATTCTCAAGCTGCTGGATGTAGCAGTATCCTGTCCTGGAATGTGATATTTTTAAAGTTAGGCTATGAACATTTCTCTACATCCTGGATGCATTTCATTCGAAACTATGGCATTAGATCTCATACTCAGATGGAAATAATAGAATTTCTTTCTTTGCTCTCCATATCACATCCAAGTAAAATTGCAACATAGAATGTGTATTTGGCTGCTTGTAGCGAGAATACGAAAATACTGAGATGTATTACGTAATACGATGTGATGTGCGGCTTCTCTCGTCACCTTTTAGGAAGGGTGCTTTGTGAAGGCAGTGAATAACGGAAAGGTAGAAAGGTAGAAGATATAATTTGAGGACCGCGCCTTGACAAAGGTGAGAGCACGTCCATTTCCTTTTCCGTAGGTGACGCAGGATACGGAGTTGTTTGCTGACCAAAACAAACTGCAAATCATGCTCTCAAAACATGGAGCAAGTCTCAGTGTGTGGAAAAGTTGGAGCCCCGTGTTTTATGCAACACACTAATACATACCTATCCTGATAAATTGCCTATGCTTAGGGGACTAATGTTTGATTATTTATTTCATAATGGTCTCCCATTAATGACTTCTTCAATCAACGAATTGTAAAACGAATCACCTATGAAATAACACTGCCTTATTCAACAGTCCATTTCGTTATTTTATTGTGACTATTTAAATTTAGTTTTTTTGCCCGTGGTCCCATCTCTTAAGTAACGAAATGTAATGTAATTTTTTTATGTCATACAAAAATAGATCGATTTCACACAACACTCAGTAAAGTTCTTAATTATTTCTGGTTAGATCAAAATGAATATTTTTTTAAAATGATGGTTTGATAGGTGAATACATCTCAAATGAAGTCATATTTTTTCCCATGCACGGAATATCTAATTATCTTTTCCTGTTTTATGTTTTTCTCATAGAGCCTGCTAATTAAGAAAAATATCCTGCGAAGGTAACATCGCCAAAAAAATCAAACAATCATGAATGCATCCATTTAATATTCCTTTCTTGGGATTTTTTTATCATAAATGGAACAACGAAAATAAATATGGAATACCAATAATATGCCAAAAGTTCTTTGAATGAAAATAAAAACAATGATTTTGAACTAACAAAGGAAAAATCTCCATAGGTAGTTTCATACTCCTTCCGCCCATCCTTTAACCAAGTAGGTGGCGTTTTCCTTAGTATCGCTGTGTTGTCGTTACAGGATGTCTCTCGGCGTCTCCAGAATCTCACATAGAATCGTTTTGAATACGAGACGGTCGGTGTAAATTTTTACGAGCTCCTGAGTGGAGAATTAGCAATGGGCTAAAATGGTTCTTAAGTTTTAGGCCCCACTGAAGGTTAGCAGTATTCCACTTCACCGCCAAGCACAATTTTAACACCACTCTGAGTAATGTGTACCGTCTAAGTTTTTTATCAAACTCCCACCAGTTAAAGCCCTCTTCCCATCAACAGCGTTATTACCAACTCCTCAGCATTGATCAATTCTAATAAAAGATGAAATAGTTAACAAGCGCGAGCAGAGGCCATTTCAACACCGAAAATTGTGTTTCAAAAGTTTCTGGATGAAAAATAAATCCATTTATAAAAAATAAATTCCGCTATTCGATGCAAGAATGTTATTTTTAATTAAATAAGAATAATAATTGGCGTAACTCCTCACACTTCAATGCTGTCAATGTATAGCACAAAGGAGAAAAATAACGAGTAAGATTGTCGTTGTGGCTATGAATCTCTGCATATTTCCTTTTTTATAAGAATATTGATAGAGTACAATATTTTATGTCTTTAAGAATACCTACAATATTTTAGTGGCTTCAAAGTAATCAATTCATAATATTTGGAATTGGAGAATTTCTTTGATATTTCGATGAGTTTTCGTTAAAAGTCGGAGTTAATTTCATATTTGAGTCTTATTATTCCATTTTTATTGCTAGTTTACCATTTTACCAATAATAACTAAGTAATGATGCTCAATGGCCTTTTGAAGGCCATTATGAGATTCCATTGTTCTCTGGGACGGTAACGGGTGCTGATAACTGACTCTTAGAGCTATTTACTTCTCCATCTATATTATCAAGATAAAATAATATATCTAGAATAGAGTGTTCCTACTTCTAATAAGTCTTGCACTGAAGATACCTGCTGCTGATCAACATTCGATTCTATGCTAAATGAAGTGTTTCCTACAATTATTTGCTATGCGAAACACTTAGGTATCTGAAAATTTGTGTAAGTTTTATTGTATATTTTAAATGCAAGCATTCTTTAATTTTTTCTCTGATATTTTTATTTGTTAAGTTTAAGTTTTACTTTTTACTTAAGTGGTATTTTAGTAATATTTTTACTCCTAGTAAATGAGTAGCTCAAAATTCCATTTTAGGTGTGAGGTCTAGAACGTTTAACGAATTATTTCTGAACGCAATGCACTATTACGAACATTAGAAACGATTTCCAATTCTACATTGTGACAAGCATTATTTTCAAGGCCCAGCAAAACATTTAAAAATAATAAAGAATCTAAATTGTGTCCATGATGCGAAATACAAAATCATAATTTTAAATTGCTAGGTTGCCATATTTTACATTTCATTAAAGCAATTTCCCACTTGAGCTGAATATTTGTAACTTTCAATTATTGCTTAAATTAAAATGTTGGAACATAAACATGAAATCCCAAAAATCTCCATTCATCAGTAAGTATTTTGGTGATCATAAGCTTGATTAAGAATAAAAGGTTTTCTTCTTACCGCAGACCGGAAACTTTTCGTATTTTGTCCCCGTAATACGCTACAACACATGCAAACATACAACTAGCAAAGATTGGCCCCGTGACACAGAAGCCAGCAGGTATGCATAGGCCCACGGGACTGAGGGAAGGGGCTTTAGGAGCCTGGCATTTCCTTGTCAAATTTTGCACTACATTCTCTACAACCTCAAGGCAACTTAAAGCCAGGTCATCTCGGCCTCTTGTGGATATTTACGAAAAGATAAGATCGATATAGGTCACTTGTTCTCCCATTGATATCAAAGTGTGAGATATGTCCCAAAGTGGTTGGACTGATTCGATCAAAAAATATATTGCCAAAATTGATATGTTTACCCAAAAATCTTAAATTTAGCAGCTATGTGCATCCACTTGCAGCTACCAGTGGATTTTCTACGCCTGGTAAGTCTCCTGGAAGGAAAGGCCCGGAAAGCTACTTAATTCCCTCATCACGACCTCTTGTAACGCTTCCATTGAGCCGTGGTGATGCTCTATCAGTACAGGTTTGAGGCGGGGCAATAGGAAGAAGTCCGGTGAGGCAATGCCTAAAGTAATTGAATCTTTACTCATTTGATCGAGAAGCTCTTGGCAGATCCGCATGTGAGTTTCCTTTCGCTCGTCCGAGAGCACTTGTAGCATCAACTTAGCACACATATTTCTCATGCCCATACGACGATCTGCACTCCCCAAAGGCTGAAAGTCAATTGCTACGGCCTCCAGCCTTTCCTGAGATTCCCTCTAAGCCGTAGCATAATAAGCAATACTTTAGTAGAACTTTGGGTTTTAAGAAGTTTTTGTTATACAGACAATTAATATATTTAACCTGTAACTATTTCAAATTATTAAATTGTAAATCGTTGCAGTAAATAATTAAAATCAAAAGACAGATAAAACAACCTGCAATTACATTGACCAACTATTGAAATTTGCAGTGTCTTGTGTATTTTCTTTGGCAAAAAACTGATATAAATTTGCCATCAAAGATTTTATTTCTTAATTTTGATAAGTTGTCTAAAAGATGGAATGGCATTTCTTGCCTTTTGCTATTCTAAATGGTGAAAGACATGAGAGGACATCTAAAAACTCTACTTTGTACCTGAAGCAGCGAAGTGTGTTCAAAACTTTAAAGGAAAGAAATTTTAAGCACCACTTCCATCCAAGTCTTCCTTTCAAGCAAGTGGCCATTAGATTTTCTGTGTTTCGGTAAGTGGTAAAATTACTCCAAATTTTTATACAGGCTAACTTTCTCTGCTCTAAACATATTTTTTTAATATGTTTACCCCACTTATCAAGAATTATTCTCTAAAGTAATACACAATGGATTTCTAAAAAGTACGATCAATATTTTAACAAACAATCCTAGGAAAATGAATGTAAAAACTATTTTTGATTGTGAATCCATTTTTTTATTTTTATTAGGTTCGGAAGCTAAAAGATGTAACTGTCTTAATACATACTCACTTAATCCTTTTGGAAAATTTTAAAAATGGCAATAGGTCATCATTATTCATATGAATTGATGCATTGCAGTTTGTAAAATATAAAAATTTTATCTTAATTATTTGTATTTCAAATAAATTTTTCTGATATGCTTTTATTCGCTCATACTGTCTAGGTATGGATGTTCTAAGGAGGTAATATTAATATCAGTTCTCCGGCAAAAATGTTTCGGTGCTAACGCTGACCTGGTGCAAAAGGTTATATATTTTCTTCTTCAGTCCAGAAAAATTAGATGCAAAGTGCCACCGAGTATTTAACTCCTTGTATCTTTAATATAAGGTGATGAATTTAGTTAGGCGTTTAAGGATCCATAAAGCTTTACCATATGATTGACGTGTCCTTGAACAACCCTTTGTACAAAATTGCCTGAAAATATTCCCCTCATACCTGGAGACCTAAAGGTGGGATCTTTCCTCCTTCCTGAATCTTACCCTCTTCATTTCCCATTTTTCAACGAAGTCGTCAGTATTGTCGATACTCTCCATCTGCGAAGTATGGACCCCTCCTCCCGCTGGCCACGCCATGTAGTCGAGAATTTTGAAAGAAGCGGTAGAGTGGGTGAGCTCTGGACCGAGTTGGAGTATCTCACGAGAGAAAAGAGTGGTGAGGTTGAGGAATGGGTGAGCTTGTGGTAGGATGGGAAGGGAGAGGAGGTGGAAGGACGAGGGAGCGAGGCGTGCGAGGTTTAGACGAGAGAGGCTGCTGTGCGAGTCCTTTTCCAGAGCCTCGCGGCCGCTCCAAAAGCATTAAACTGTTGCCTGCATTATTGGTATGGGGTATGTCGGGTGGGCTTTGCTAATGGATTCGTTGTGATGGAGGCGGCAAGGGTGGTGTGGCAAGAGAGTGGAGGGGTGAGTGAGAGACCGCTGGATGAGAGAGAGGGAGGGAGGTGGGCGCGTCATGAGAGACCGGCAGCTCCATATCCTCTCTCTCTCTCACCCATCCGCCAACTCTCCGCCTCCTCTTTCCTTTTAGTGCCGGCAGCCGAGAGATGAGGAGGGAGGAAGTATAATGGGTGGCCAGAAGTGGAGGAAGATGCAAGGAGAATGTGCCCAGAGGAGCGTTAAGGGGAAACGGGCTATGGGAAGGGTAGGATGGAGAAGTTGGCACGGGAGAGGCGAGGTAGTTTAGTGGGGAGGGCTGTAACAGCGTGCTTGCAGCACCCATGAGATGACGTGTCATTCGACGTCTGCTCCGCAGAAAACCCGCGAGTTTTTGTGCGATCGTGGCTCAGGAAAGAATGAGTCTTCCTCAGTGCTCTTTTTTTCTTAGCGAATAGGAATACTCGTTCGTAAAAATGAAGAAACAGTAAAAGTTTTATTCACTTCGAAATTTTAGACTGAAGCATTTTTTGTTGTTTACGCCTTTTGGGAATTTTTCTCGGCCCGTCTCCTCTATCATTGGGAACTTAGGCGGATTTACTTTGCGAGCCAACATGAATTTAAAATATTTTCATTGCTGTTTCATTTAGTGGGTGATTGGTGCAAGGGAATACAGAGCTTTGAACATTACCAAATCGAAAGCTCAGCCTTTAAAGTTCAGTGCCATTTTACAAGGGCAAAATTATAGACCTTCTGGGAAAAAATATGAATATGTTCACGCATTTATTTTTTTTACCTAACTATAAACTTTCATTCTTTGTAACCATGGCAAACTCTTGGAAAATCAATTATTCTTAATGTGCGAGTTGATCTATAAATGTTGAGCTTATCGGAAACTTTCTTTAAAACTCTACATACATATCTTAATGTTAATTGATGGTATGATTTTTCCCTTATTTAGGGAATTAAATTTAAATAATCCCAATTTTCAACTTTCTGAAAAAACTATGAAGATTTATTTGCTGGTAAACATGAATATAATTGAAATTCTTCTTCCTCAGATTGGAAAATGTGAAAACAATTTTTGCTCAGAAAATTCTTAAAGTAATTCTGATTTATTTGCGTTAAGACAAAATATTGTTATTCATCACTCTTCAGTGAAGCCTAGAGGCATTTTTTTCAGTTTTGTCAGAGTAACATAAGTTTTAGTGTTGCTCATTATTATAAGTCAACTTGGTAACTATATCCTTAAATAAGAGCACCGGCAGCGAACGGTGCCTACCTTTTCTTGCCAAAATAAAACAGAGATAGCGAGTAATAGGGATGGAACACTGGCAACATGCTGATACATGCTCCATAAAAGAGTACCGCATTTCAACTAGTGACAGAATAGCAAACTCTATAAGGATCCGTTCTCAGTAAGTGAAGCATTTCTGTTATTTTCCTGAATATATTACCGAATAAAATAAGGAGAGAAATGTACTCGCATTTATAATCTGCATCATAAATACATTTCCCTTTGCTACGTTTACTTACAGTCACCTTAACACCTGCGATGAGATTTACCCTTGCGTTGAAAAAAATCGGATAAGGGAATAAACAAGGTAAAGTGGCACACTCCATTTGGAAATGCACTGTCTTTTGTTGCCATTTTGAATGAAATCTGCCATGCTTTGCATTGAGCAGACACAGAAACGTCGCTGGTTGGGAAGTCAGGCACGTGGCGGCAGCAAGCAGCACCAGGCGCACTTAATCCTCGGAATATTCACATCAATCATGCTAGCTGGTAAACACAGACCCGATGGCTGCGTCATTAGTTAAGTGCGGGTGATAGCAACGAGTGTAAGGGATTAATAATTGACACTCTGCGGTTGTATGTCTTTGCCGCTATCATCTTTCCATCCTCAGTCAAAACAATGTATTACCCGTCCGATGATGCTTGTTTGGCACCCTGAAATATATTGAGATCAAAAGGCCGAATTGCACTGGCATATCATTTGTTATGTGAGTGTAGACAGCTATCCAGGGACTCAAAGGAACTCCAGGAGATAAATACGTTAACAGTAGATTCATAACTAATTCATGCGCTTCTCCCTAATTTTTGATTGCTCGAAAACCAAACATATTTTTGACATTTAAAATGATGTGACTTATGGAATCAAGAGTAAGCTTTCAAATGATGAAATAAAATTTTTCATAATAATTTATCTATTCGTTTTAATTAGATGTTAAAAAATTAAATATTTAGATAATTTTGAGTTTTTCAAATAATAAGAGATAATACTTACATATCGAGTGTCAATTTCTATTACCTTGCAAAAACAATGTCATTCGATGTCACCGATGTGTCGAATGGTGTGAAATAACGTGTGGATCACCATTACAAAATATACCTGTTGTACACAAACCCATAAAATAATGATGGCTCCAATAAAGTTGTATTTTCCTCGTTATAAAAATATTTCTTAATAACGTCCATTTGGTGTAAAACATGATTTTAAATTTGCGTATATATATAAAATTTACTATTTATGTAGACAAGAAAAAGCCGATGGTCTGGTACTTATTTTATACTGATTTAACACAAGTGTGGATACAAAAATGATTCTGCAAACAGTTTTCAGGTAAGTGTTTGTCGCATAAATATAATCCAAGGAAGGTAGATAAATTCAGTTTTGAAACTGACGTGATCTAGGGCTTCACGAGTCACCACTTACAAGTATACTATACTTTTTCGTGGATTGATGATGCTGTGGTAATATGTACGGCCACGCTCCGGTATATATTGTTCGTCCTTCTACACTTTTTGGAAAGAATACTAATTTCCAATGTAATAAAATATTGTGTAAGTTGTGTCTTCACAAAATTTTGCAGCATAGTAATTTATTTTCTGAAATAAAGTCAATTATTTTGTAATCATATTTTAGCGTTAAAGAGCCACTATATTAAAATTTTGTAATGAACAGATCTTCATCCTTTAAGCTTCCTGGATTGCCTTGTTTGGTTAAGCTTATGCTCACTGACGGCAGGTGAGCGATAATTGGAGGGAATATTGGGTTATAATTAGGAATGATTAATGAGGTCCTGGAATTCAATCTTCAACGCTCGATTGAATTTTTACTGTCAGCTCCCTACTTCCATTCAATCCATTCAATACATAAGGAAACAGAAGTTCTATTCCGTGCTTTACCCACAATTCATTTATATTTGTAGTTTTATTCAAAGTTTGTATCATTAATACATTTTTAGAACATTCCATATCTCATTATAAATTTTGAAATAATTCCGGATTTTTAACTATATATCTTGTAATTGGTAATTAATCCTCGAAAAAAACAGTTTTAAGTTGTTTTAAATTTTATTGTCTGCGTATTTATGTTACACATACAATCATTTTCCTGGCAGCTTCATTTGAAATTGTCACTTGTCTTCTCAGTTATCATCTGAGGAACTAAAGTTTTTTAATTTTAAGGACAGATAAAAAACATATTCTGAAAAACAGAGTAAATTATTATTAGAGAATGATACTAGGGTGTGTATTAAACAAACTTTAACCATGGAATCCATTGGAGTTGTAAAAGTTTTATATTATTGCGGAAATTCATAGTCTCAAAAATAAGGTCGCACTTATTTTTTTCAGGCGTCGATTTTCGAATAAATCAAGCTCAGATAAGTTTACAAAAACTAGCGTAAAGTAATTTATTAGGCTTTTATCATCAAGTTAAAATTGAAAATGTATATACTCAGCGGAAATACTGCTTGAAGCCATTTTAAAGGGACAAATTTCCTATTATGTTCCCCAAAAACGCTATTCATATGATTAACTGGGTACCGATCGGCAATACTTTGGATTAAATTCCGGTCATCTATCAGGCTCTATACTGGCTTCACTCAAATATTTAAGTTTGTCGGCTAAAACAAACTCAGTAAAGTTTTGTGAGTTTTTAGTCAAGTAGTCAACATTAGCCTTGGTCACTGGGTTTCAAATAATAATATGGACTTTGATACAAGTAAGAGTAAGCATATAAAGTTTGCAGGTAAAAAGAATTCACAAAGGGATATTTACACCCTCTTTGGAGAATGAATTCCGTGAAGGAGTCATTGCAAATATTTAACAAATGATTAGTTAACTAGTGATATTGGGCGGGGAGACCAAGTAGATAATATGACACAGAAGGCATTTAATGTACTTCATTGGGCATTGGGAAATTTAAAAGGAAGTAGGGTAGCCACAAAAGAAAGAGAACATTGTGTACTGGTTAGCACTATCCTAGCATACTAGTCCAAAGAATAGGAGTGCATGATTATGGCCGGAGTGCAGCGATGGACGGAGCGTTGTAGGTTTGGCGTGAGCCTAGCTCATGTGTGATGGTGAAGGTGCGGTTGGTAACTTTTAAGTGTCATTGCATATAAGAGCATTTTGTTTCATAAATGTTCTTCTTGTGCATGTAAATATGTGCATTTCAAGTGTGATTGTTGACCAGACTTGACCGTTGCCACCAGGGCAATTCCCTTATTTCAACGAAATTTTTATATTAATAATTTTCAAAACCTCGGACTTGCAACTATTAAATATCAACCAATTTCTCTCTCACATACGTGGGATTGTTATGGAGTTCAAATATTTAGGATAAATTTCCCCCACTTTTTTAAGTCGATAGCCGTACTGACTTCTCATTTAAGATTACGTGAAATAATACCTGCGTCATCACATGATATCAAAAAGGTCCATGCATGAATACGAAGAGGAATTGGCTGGAGCTCAATAAGTAAATAGGAAACTTGGAGAAAGCTCTTTGATCATCCCGAGTTTGTCAAATGGCGTCGTCTGTTAGCGTGGTATCCCTTCAAACCAATCCCCTTTCACCCTCATCGTCTCCGCCAAACATGCCCAACAGGGGTTCACGCTCGGTCTGGTTCCATCCTTTCTTCATGGACAAGTAACCAAGCAGTAAGCCCATCTTTTGTGTCAACTAATACTAGAATCTGGATTCCTTCTACTCATAAAAAGTTTTCAAGTGTTACAGATTTCTAATCGAAAATAGTTTATGACTATTACTCTTTAGCTCATTTATTCCTCGGTTTGTTGTGGAGATACATATTATACGCTAGAGCTCTAATTTTTTCAGTATAAACACACCAGGATTCAGAAATTGTAGGAATGGGGAGGAGAGTTAAATGGATTGTTTTCCGTTACTGCTGCAGATGACTCAACCTCATTTTTCACAGTTTTCATCACGGCAACAAAACATACGTTGCTCATGCGCCACGTTATCTTAAATGCTCTCATTGGTACAGGTAAGTCGAATGCATAGAAAATAAAATTAAAGTAAAATATTGAAAAGAGGCATAAGCCTGAAAAATAATTTTTCCATCTTAGGTAGGCATGTTATTTATTGAAAAATTGTAAAGTGCATAGGTATGTAAAATACATGAATTAACGTGGAATAAAATAAATTTCTTGATTAAAATTAGATGTTTCCAAGCTTCCTAAAGCTAGCAGTATATTTTTAAAAATAGAAACAATAACTTCGTGGATATGAAATAACCCAATTTCTTTTCGTAGAGAAAGAAATCAATCGTCATCGTTTTGTCAATCACCTTATATTAAAACCGTTGATGAAAAACTACTTCCTAACCAAACATGTATAGTTTTCTCTATTGTAAAATTTGTTTTGAGAAACTGATAACTGAGAAATTGTATTATAAGACTTTCTGTACGTGGCCTTACTTTCACAATATGACCGGCAGAAATTTTACTCTCTCTAAATTTTAAGGCTTAAATTATTTACCCAATAGTTTGGCCAAGAAAACAGTTATTATGTTATATTTTATGGTAACGATAATGTATAGTATTGAATTTTATCAACTTTAAATTTTTGGCCTTTTAACATGTGCAAATTATGACGGTATCGCGGTATCCGTGAAGAATATCTCCAAAACGATGTTTAAGCACCTAAACTATTAGTGAAACATGTATTAGGCTATTATTTACTGTTTTGCGTCTGTAAAAATCAAAGATCATAGAAGAAATAAGCACAACTTAATCTATCTAATTTTACTTTAAATCCATTTTCTTCGTTAAAATAATGATTCATTAGGTCATTGTTATTAAAATTATTGTGTTAAAAATTCATTTTATTTCTTTTCTCTGCTAAATGGGAGTTCGTTGTGCTGGTATATGACGCTCACGGCTAAATTAACAACACAGCTGCACCTAATACAAATCTATGGTTTAAGATATAAGGGTTGCTGAAAGACATTTATATCTTGAGTCCGTCCGTCTACTTTCTCTGAATGAGACGAAAATTCACGTTTAGCAACGGAAAGAGAAAGATCAGACATGCGTTCGTAGGTTTGAATCCTTTCATGGCCGCAGAGAATAACTAAATTTTGTTTGATTGGATATAACATTCGCTGTATTTTCATCCATCTGAGATAATTGATGCGAAGATGATAGATGTTTCCATAGTAGCAGAGAAGTGAAGATTACTTCCAAGAGTATCTCATCTGTTTCTCTCTCCAACGACGAATGAGAGATTGGGAGCTCGAAAGGGTCATAACTTTTCGTCGGACCGCCGTGAAAGTATGGCGGCCGCACCTTGGAGAAGGGGTTGTGGAACCCTTGCGTGCTCCTTGACGTGGATGAGTAATCTGCCTCCGAATTCTATGGCAGCGCTGCCGCTTTCAAAACTGTTCGAGCACCGCTCGGAAGCCAAACATGTTACAAGGGCGGGTTTAGAGTTCACAGCTCACCAACTCTGCTTCAAGTGCATTCGTCGTGACCATTATTTAACACTTAATTCAGAATTACGCTGCAAAACGATCAATTGGAGCTGATTAATCCGATGATATTGAGGTATAAAATTAATAAATCTCCCATTATTAGCTTCATTCGAAAAAAGACATCTGTAAATCGGCATTACACGCCTTTTTAAATGACAGGGATCCAAGCAAATGAACATCTATAAATAGAAATGCCACGCCCGTTTAAATGACAGGAGTCCTAGCAAATTACATGGGCTATAGGAGCTCAAATAAAATATATTAAGTGCAATTCGCAGCGTGCACCACGGGAAATAACGGAAATCCAGTGTTCGCAAAAAATAGTCCTCTTCAAGTCCCATTTATCGTGCTTCTTTCGTTTATAAAATTTGACGAATCAGTCCCTATCCTGCACTGCATTTGTAAATCATTCTCAAATGGATTAAATTTTCACACACTTAGGCGGTGATTTGAACTTAATATATTTGATATATTTATTATAACCTTGTCCAGCCAAATGGAAGGATAAGTGTTTATAAGATTCAATAAATCCTGCTGATTTATTAGCAGCATTCCATTGAGCCATCCAAACTTATTTACAGGGAAAGAAATGCTTGGCAAGGACAATGGAAACTACGGGAAAATATTTAATTTAATTTAATTGGTGGCTAAAAAATACACTAATTTTATTTACTTAGTTGTGACTTTTTCAATATATTAGTGTCATTACAAGTTTTCTTATCAATACGGTGAAAATAATTAAAAGAAAATCGATACTCATAAATATCAGTGATGATTAAGTGAAAAGAACTAGAGAGCGAGTATGGTGTAAAGTCAGCAAGGAAGAAAGGAATAAGATTTGCGAAAAAATCTTTGCGAACAATTAGAGATATGGGAACATTTAAGAAGGGAAATGCAAAAACGCGGAGGAAATGCAAATAAGTTTAATATTGAAACCCAATATTGTAAGACGAAGCTTTCTTTAGGAGAAAATAAAAAATAGGGCCAAATGTAAGAAAACAAAATTTAGATTACTACCAGAATAAATTCAAGATGGGTAGGAAGAACTCGTCTTAAACCAAGGTAAGAGATTTTTCTTACTTATTATTTCAAAAAATATTTGTTTTATTTCAGATTATGTGGTTTATATTAACTGAAAGTATACATCATGTTAGTGAGAATTATATTATCAGTTGTCATCATCAGATCTACAATAATTATAAATTATGTTACAACCTATTTGTTTACTGAAGTTTCATCTCTGTTATAATAGGCCAACAAATACAAGTTTCAATGGCAACATTGCACTATACGAATCAAAGGTATTCAGATTTAACAATTTATATCTAAGCAGAAGTGAAATTAAACAATTCTGACGATGCATTTATTGCTTTTTCAAGACAGTATTTCCCATATTTAAAATTTTATTTATTTATTTATAATTAAAGCCCAAAAATTGAAGATATATAGGCATAACATGTTTTTTAAATTGAATACCAATTTAGCATTAGTGGAGAGACTTTCAAAAGAAATAAATCAAAAATTAAATTATTCCAAAGAATATAGTTCGATTGGTTTTCACAGTAAAATATTTGGAATGTTACTCTAGCTAGCCTCACTGCTTTAACCCAAAGCTCCATACTCTGGCACCACGCCTTTAACTTCGTCTTCTCTGGGTAGGAACCTCATACAAGCTTTCGAAGTTATTATCCTCCGACTTTAGGTGGGAATGTGTCGGACAGGGTAATCTACGGCCGCTTCTTAGCCCTCGAAACCCTTAAGATTGCGGATTCGAAACCGAAAGAACTTGAGCAGAGGAATAGGGTGCCCTAAAAGGTGTCGAATACGAAGGTAGGTCACACCTCTCGGGTTGATGTGTCATAGGATCAACCATCTCGACCTTTTTTTCCTTCGCCCAACCCCCAGAAAATTTATTTGGTTGAAATTACTATCATATAAAAGGTTATTTTATATTAAATATGAAACATTTCAGACGGTAATTCTGAAGGATGGGATACTTATAAATTTTACACCGTTTATAATGCCATGTATTTGATTTTGACAATTTTTTTCTCATAAAATCACGACACGCGTAGGATACAGGACTGAAAATACTGCAATATTACAAAACATTAAGGCAATTTCATTGGAAGTTAACTTTTTCAAACTGCCTATATGCATCAAGCTCGTATATAATTCCGTCAGATATCCATTCCTTATTATGCGTAAAATGTGACACTATAGTAAATTACCTCACATTAAGTAATAAAAATTGGTATCACCGGAAGCAGTTTTGAAAACAATCGTTACTTCCATTCTAAACTCTAAAACTAACAATCAATTTATTATTTGTTTGTGATATCATATTATTAAAATTTTTGTCAACGTTAATATAATTTTCACTCGTTAACGACTGATATTATAGATTCATAGGGGCTGGGAATCCGAAATTTAAGCATGCACTCACTTTTATCATCTTTAGAGAAATTGTAACTCTTCGAAATTTAAAGGTGCGTACCAATTGTAGCTGTATAAATTGAAGCGATTCATCATTTTACTTCGTTTAGCACTCTCGCTTATACATTAGTCTGATGAATTTCAATAATACGCAAGGAAAGTACACCGGCAATTGTGATTGTTTCATGAAAAATTTTGATGAGGAATGTCATTGTCACAAACAAGCAGCCAGCATTAGACCCCAGCGATTCGCGTGCCATTGCGCACAGTGTATACGCAGCCTTTTGTTAAGCACGTGGAGTATATCCCCAGAGAGTGAAGGATTGATTATGGGTCAGCTTTTTGAACGAATACTTGATATGTTTTCTTTTTAAATAATAAAATAACTTTTGTAGATCTAATTTTGCACTACAATTGAGCGTTTCAAGAAACAGCAGTAATATCTGAATGGTAACAATAATCGGATATCATAAAAGTGCTCTACTCATTATGACAACTTTTAAAGGAATTACTTCGTCCTTAGATGTGTATGGTTCAGATATTATCTACCGTTTACACTCTGGTACTCAAAGAGTAGTATGAAGGAACATAAAGTAATATTTATAATCAAATCCTAATTTCAATTAATTGTGGTAACAGATGAAAGTGTTATAGTAAATCCAGCATTTCCCAAATTACAATAGGTAAGCGGTAATTCAGCGGTAGAAAATATCTTTAACCGATTGTCTTTGATTTTCATGACACAATATTAGAAAATAGCGTGCATAACATTAAAATCAGCTTCATAAGACTTAAATTTAATTTTATATTTCAGGTAATTAATGTTTACCAACTTTTACTTGATTATGACTTGGCTCAAAATCTTCGAAAAATAAATGGCGTTATTTCTACAAATCAAAACTCTTCTTACAAATAAGCCTGATGTAGGCATTCAAACCTTACGTTGACAGTTTTTAAAATGTGGTAAACTCGGGGCAAAACCTGTGTTTATGTTTTATAACATAAATAAGTAGGCGTTTGGATGCAAGTTAAAGTGAATAACATCAATTGCGCTATCTCTACTGAATAAATTCCTTGATGACTCGTACCTCCCTAGTATCTAGATACCTCCTGAAGGCTATATAAAATTAAATTGTATTTATGAAGTATATAAATAAATTTTTCTCCTCTTGGAAATAATGTGTTTCCTTCTGCTTAAAGTTATGAATGCATTCTGTTTGTAATATATTGCGTTCCTTCTTGCCCAGGTTGTTATTAATTCACTATTTTTATGAAGACGCATTGACAAAATATCTGCTTGACTTCAATTTTCATTTTTGCATGCATTTCTTTCATAAGGTACTTATTTACCTTTATCACAATATTTTAGCATACCTATTGATACAAAAAATCTTGCTGCCAAAAAAGGTTTGCATATTTCGGTCATCCTATGCAACTAGATTTCTTGTGTTGTACTCTAGAACCTTGGACTTCTTCGCCCAGTCAGATCCCGCTTCGGGCGGTCTCCGCGCACGCGTTTCTCCTCGACCGCCACGGCCCCTTAACTAAGTCTCCCCAACAGCCCTCAATCCACTCCCTTCTCCAGTTGAACCACATAACCCTCGCCCGGGAAACCACCAAATGTGAGGCGGGGTGCTTCTCACTCACCCCACCCAGCTTACGGCTCCCTTGTCCAGCCCCGGTTCCTTCGCCATCCCCTTCCTCTCTTACACACACAAACACACATCAAATTCTCCACCACTCCATTTATCCTATCACTGCCAATCGATCCACCGGATATCGCCACATATCCTCCCACCACCTCCCCTCTTTCCGCCACATGGGCTGCTGCTCTCTACGACCCGCCCCTACCGATCGCTCCCATCCGTACCCCTAGCCTCCTCCCCCAATACCGTCGGCCCTATTCCACCCCGACGCCTCGCAACAACCACCCGATCGCCACCCCCTAAGCCATCGCCTACTCGGAGACCCTCTCCATCCGCTCACCATCGTATTTCCTCCGCAGACGCCCACTGCACCCTCATACTTCTCTTCCCCAACACTCCCACCACTAGCAGCACCTCACCACTCCCAACCAACTTCTCCACACTCAACTTACAAATTGACATTTCGTGACCACAGTGAAGGCCACTTTATTCCGTCCACCAAGCGCGGTTCTCATTGTGGTGTAATATCCCAGTCTCCGCCGAAAAATTTAAGGATGATTCTGTCTCACCAGCATATGCATTTCACGTTCTTTCTGCTTCTGATAGTAACCAAAGAGGAGAGGTTATACAAAAATATTTTCATTCATTATTTATTTTTAATTAAGTAGAATATTTTGTTTTGATCATTTATTGGCATCATATCATTAAATTGACCTACTAGAAATACATTTTTACTTTTCTATGAATTTTAATATACTAACAGGTCGATAGGTCGATGCTGATTTTCTTAGTGGGTCACAATATGTTCGTTGGTATTGGTGTTTGAGGAAAAGAGATAAAATATTTCTGTGAAATCTAACCAAAACTTGTTCATAGGATATGCATTCCAAGATAACAATGGTGTCTTAGAAGTACTCTAGTTCACATTACTTGTTGAAAAGTGGTTAATTATAAAAAATGGGTACATTGGAGCGCCACATTTGAGCAAGGTTTGTTATTTAAGTTAAAATTTGTTCACACCAAACCCCTACGTTAACATTAGATACAGTGGGAGCTGCAGAATTTCTTCAGATTTTTTCAGTTTGTGAGATGCCCATCGTACTATCAACTAAGTCCGCCTCAGAGAATAAGAACTAATACCGGGGACCTCGTATCTCCAAAAAGACATCGTCCAATCATTGCTTTATAACATTTTTCGACTATTTAAAAGACTTTGGGGGAAAATGTTAATTCTAATTACTCGGAATTCATGTTGCACTGAGCGGAAGTGAGGAGCAGTAATTTATTTCTTTAAATTTTTCATTCTTTAGAAAGAAATGTAATGGAGAATGCTCAATGTAAAATGTAAGTTATGAAAAAAATTGTCTTCCTATATTTCCATGAAATATAAATCGCCTCATTTTCTGAACAAATATTTGTTCAGAGAATGAAACGTTTTATGTTTCCATTTTAATACAAACGTTCGGAATCATTTCCTTTGTAGATCCCCTAATGAATATTTAAAATTATTGCCTTTATTATTCATGGAGAATATTAGAAGTTCTGAGATTGTTTCTTGACACCAACAAAAGTGAACCTTTGCTTTTTACAAACATTTTTGTCAGAGCTATGCTGACTTTATATCAACGTAACTATAAGCTAGAGCGCTAGGATTTTAACATAGTGTATATACCTCTACCAACCAAAATTTGATGTCAACTACAAATGCCTCAATTTCGTGCTAAATTCGCATAATTGCATTTCATTTATATCCGCAGCTTTTGAATGGTCATTCTTCCACCAGTTTCCTAAATTTATTAGTTTCCCAAAAATGTCACAGAGCTTATTTTAGATTTATTTGGAGGAATATTGAATTATCTATATTTTCAACATATTAACTTATTGAATATGGGATAAAAGATTCGAAATATAATGAAGTTTAAAGGAAAATGCTAATAAAAAAGACCCAAGCCTTATTTGAAATATCATTGCTATCAATTATTTAAGAAATCCAATACTCCAAATTCGGATGAATATTTGGTCCATAATCCAGTTTTCAAAACATTCGCACAAAAAATTTTTTT
This sequence comes from Hetaerina americana, assembly GCF_022747635.1. Classification (NCBI taxonomy): domain Eukaryota; kingdom Metazoa; phylum Arthropoda; class Insecta; order Odonata; family Calopterygidae; genus Hetaerina; species Hetaerina americana. The sequence goes on from NW_027286292.1 coordinate 19,541,431, forward strand.
TGTGTAGCACGTATCGTGCATTTCCATTGATGCACGGAGTCACCGATAGATAGCACTTGAGCGTGCACTTCCTTTTTTCATTTCATAACAAATTTTTTTCTTGAAGCTTAATAATTTTTAGTATATTTACTTAATCCGGTAAAATAATGTGTAAATTTATGAAAAATGTCTCTTTTAATACATTCATCTTGAATCCCATTGGTAGATTTACAATGCTGGTGCGCATAATTTGCTATCTAAAGGTCTGCACTTACTCTAAATGGGATCTGGAGTGGAAGAGTTGGTTAGATATCTTCCTTACCCATTAAGAGGAAAATAATTTTTAGCGATGACGTAGATATTCATTTTTCATTTATGCTTCACAAGACATTTTTATGGTTTGATTAAATTAAATCAGCTGATTTGATATGATTTCATCAAATATTATTCTCTAAAAACTTTTTGCATCCGGATGGTCTAATAGTATTTACCTAAATAACAATCGGATACCCTAACCGTTTATGTGCAAAAATACTCGAGCTCTTTCCTAACAAAGTGTATACTTTTAAGAATAAATGTAAGGTATATATGTAATAACTTGATTTATGTGTGGTGTATTGTATTATATGTAATAGCTTAATTTTTTTTTAAATTTATCTTTTTTTTTCTTGCTGATTAATGGTTGTAAATGGGATGGGGATTCACTTGTTTTGTTTAAGTGATTTGTGTTTTGAAGTCTGGTTTTATGTATTATCTTTTGCAATTATTTGGGACTTGTGAGCCACCTGACAATGTCTATCAGCACATGTGTATTTTTAATAATAATAATAATAAATGTAGGCTACATGAAATAAAACAAAAGAATTAGAACTAATGTGCTGTAATTGGCGAGCAAAATGAACTAATATGGTTGTGTGTCGAATACAAATTATTTTGAGTCATAAATTTTTTGTAGTCTCCAAAATGTCCACAAAATATTTTTTGAGCAAAAAGAACCAGTGAATTGAATTTACCGTGAAAAAAGGCACAAGGTGTTATACTGAGATCCCTACTTTGACGCCATAGTTGAGAGTGTACGCTGCGACGGAAATCTCATCACCATTAACTCATTCATAACTGTGTGCACGCCACGTCAATTAGCCCTCTTCGTAGTCATAGTCGATTAAAGTTTTAATTTATGCATTACTCTGAGTGGTCTAGTGTGGTAGTTAAATCAGATACAAGATGTGGTGATTTTCCTCTGTTTATCAGCGAAGTCAAACTTTGACAAACGTAATATAATTACTTGAAACACAAGAGCAATTCACATAGCTACATTCTAGCTAGTAACTAAGAATAATATTTATGAAAGAATGATATCTGCAGCTAAGAGTCCGTATTCTAAAATGAACCGGTAGATAATCAGTATTTTTACAATCATATTTTGTTTCTATGGACCTCTAGCTCCCTAAATTCAACTAAATAATAATTCACTGATTCGAAGACAGTACCGTTGCTTTTTATTCCAATTATTCTAAAAGATATGGCCACAATTAGACACAACAAAGATATCGGAGTCCTATAAATTTGAAATGCCAATATATATATCTAATCACAACGTGGAATCTCCTAATATCCTCTTCCATAAACCAATCAATGTTTCAATTTTTAATTAATAATTGAAAAAATATGGCTAAACATGTATGTCATTCAAATAGCATCTGCTTTACTGTTCATAAGGGTTTGCGTTTTTCATTGCAAATACGATGCATATAGGGATAACTGAAATCAATAGATGAATGTGCAAATTATGGCAGAAGTAACGATCTCATGAGTCAACTCAGCTATGAACCAATAACTTTGCTAATCGTACTATGCATTTTATTCCGGCCGAGGTTTAACTAAACTACGGCAAACCCTTTGCCGCCAAATTATCGCATGCAAAGGAACTACGAGCAAGTATTTAAGGAAATATATTATTAGCAGATTAGGAAAACAGGAGACTTAGCATTAGATAAGAAAAAAATTTAGAGCTAGTTTCAAGTATGACCTACGAAATGCGACAATCTACGACCTATGAAAATATACTTAATTACTGTGGAAAATTAGAAGTATATCAGCTGATTATATATTTAATATAGATCAGTGTTCAAAATTATTTTACAGGATATCAGTATGTTTTCATCATTTAAAGATTTAGAAGTTTTAGAAAGATTTTCGTATTCTTCTTTCTGTTGGCACAGGAAGTATGAGGTTCAAGCACGGCGTACATTACCTGTCCCTCAACGGAATATAAACTAAAATAAAAATTTTATTACCTCCATTTAAAAAAAGAATAAAATTCAGTTTAGAGGGTGCCATAATAATGTATGATGGCGAAGTGCTATTAGTTTCAAGAGTTATTCTGGCCTAATTTATTCATCATACTAGCGTTTACGGCTGAATCTCAATAACGTAATGCCGTCAGTTCGTGTTTTTCGGCTTAGTACTTAAATTTGTGAAGAACTTCAATATTCATATTCATTTGCGTGCGTCGTAAAGTCACGAAGCGTTTAAAAGCCACATAGAAACTGACACCGGTTCCGACTTCGTGGATATGACATGGGGACGCTTCCTCCTCCACCGCTCACCAGAAGTGACCATATGCTCGGGGATAAAATGGCCCAATGATCAATTCAGAGCGCGTGGAGGGTAACTGGGTGAGCAGAGTAGGAAAGAAGAAGTGTAAGATGTAGGTGACGAAGCAGGGTGCTGGGTTAATGTTGGATCCCGGATTTTGTATTGCACGCACCGATAGAAGAGAATCCCCGAGTTCAGGGGGAGGAAGGTATTACCGGTATACGTGTATTCCTAGTAGTAGTATTTACGGGAGGCGACCGACTGCTGAGGTCATTTGCGCCATATGGGATGGACAGGAAAGTATGAAGGGTGGAGAGAAACCCGGTGTCGGCATTAGCCTACTCTTAACGAAAGGCGCCAAGGGGTCCGCAGCTTAACGTCCCATCCGACGGATGGCGTACTCACTCAAAGTGCCCTCCACAAAGCCCCTCTGAAAAATATTCAACACTGCCAAGATTTGAACACAAGCCTTCTGCGTGGGAAGCCAGTACGGTAGCCACCGCAACATCTCGATCCCCCGTGTATTCGAGAAACACTGAGTGGCGGAGATGCAAAGACCCGTACGCCATTGACAACTGCGTCGCTAATTTTCTTCTCTGCTCTCTAAAATCTTGATTAGAAGTCATAAGGTGATTTGCAAAAATCATTTGCTGTTAAATTTTATGCCATTGCATGTGAAATCTCGTGCTGTCCCTGTTTTAACTGCACAAGCGCAGCTTACTCGCTGATTGGCACTGTGGAAATAATTTGGGGTTTTCGCTCATTTTTTCTCAAAAACTTGCTGTCCCTAGGGGAATGAGTTAATTACTGTTTTTAAGTAAAGTTATTTATTCTTTCCATACTGATATTAATCAATTGAATATTCGGAAATAATTTCAAAATTCAAACAATTTGATAAATTCAGTGATTCTTTGAGGGAAATGTACAACTTAAGTAAAACTTATATTTTAAATGCATTTGTAAAATAGAAAAAAGCAGGATGGAGAGTAAACAAAAACTTGGTGTATTACAAAAGAAATACACCAAATCGCCCTTAAAAGTCCAATCTTGCAATTGATATAGAACTCTTAATTTTCACTCAACACACAGAGCAAATGTCTTTTGTGATATCGTCAGTTACTACGGGCATTCGGAAATCGAAATTTACTTCAAGGGGTGAGTATCTACAAATATGATGTTAAAAGCATCAGGTTGCTACATGAAATTTTGCTTGGCCAATAATTTGCCTATATCTCTCCCTGACACATCTCTTTTGTTATCTCTGCAGCCTCTTGCGTTGCTTTTAATTGCGAAAATCAAGCAACTAACCCATTTGATGGTGGGATCGCTGGTCAGGAACGGAAGCACGTCGCCTTCCCCAAAAACCTATATCGGCTCTAACTTAGGGTCTTTGTACACCCTTTGGGAAGGGATACTGGGATGGGCTGGGGGTAGAGTTGAAATGGGGGCGGCGGCGGTGGTGGTTATGGGAGATGGTAGCGAAGAGCTAACTGGTTGGTGGTCGGTCGTAAAAGCTGCGGGTCGGGAGAGAGCGGAAAAAATGTTGGGCAGCACCGGAGACGTGGTATGGCGTAGGAGAAGGTACCCGAATGGGAGTGAGTTTGAGCATTAGATGTTATGGAAGTAGGTGCGTGTGTGTTGGTAGGTTTTGTGAAGGGGTCTGGAGTTTGGATGGGGAGGCATTTCGGAGGGGATCGAGGTGGAGAACAGGGGGCTTTATCCGAAATCAATATGTAGGAATGAATATATGGATAGCCTACAGCCATTCTGTGGCCTTACAACCACCCTCACCAGCCACCCAACACCCTCAGAGGTCAAACGACCTCGGAAACCTAGGACAACCGATACCACGGCAAAAATGCTTCCACCTAACTACGAGACACACTTGGCTTGGCCAAACGTTGGAAATAATTTAGGGTTGGCTGAAACTCCGGCCGCGAGAGCCTTTCCTCGAGTGACGACTTTCGAATGAATCCCGTGACGCAATGCCTATTGTTGCTTCATACCATTCCATGCAACCTTGAGAAGTGATAGGTAGACGAAAATGGATTTCTTCGAATAGATTGGAGTTTTTTTTAGGAGCGTCAAGTGACGAGAAAGCTTATTCAGTAATTTTACTGCCCTACCCTCTGTTACTCTTTCAAGAAAATGCAACTTCCTCGACAGCAACTTGGAAATTATGGCCCCTTAGAGTCAGTAATTTAGAAATGGAGTTTGTTTTCACCCACACTTGTTTTAATTTTACAAGCGTCTACGTATGCTCTTTGGTTTAATATGTTATTTTTATTGCAAACTGGATTGACAACCATGTCAAATTCGGTATTGACACATGTAGGTTTAAATTAATAAAAATATATTTTGAAAAGTTCAGCTTAAAATATTATTGATCATTTAATTTCAATTAAATTTTATTTTATCAAATGAGTATAATAAATGCAATTCCCTTTTAGGATTATTTAGGAAGTTTTAGTCTTGCTGGTTGCACATATTTGAATGTCACAAAGAGGAAGAAACTATACCAGCTTGTCCACAAGGATAATAGTGCATGTAACTTCAGGACATGGTTTCCTTGAACAGGTGAAAAAGTCTGAAGTTGTGCGGGATATTGATCAGTGGAGGCCTCATCACAGGTGAACGAGTTGTGAGACTGGCACCTGACAGAATCGACCCCGGATCCAGCTCACTTCCTCGAACGAAACCCAACAAATTTACCTAGCAGGGAAATAGTCATCGTAAAGGAAGTCAATATTGTCTTTATTTCCGCTTTCATTTCTCACGTTATCTACACTAAGAAAGCTTGGAAGTAAACCAGTTTACTAGAAAATATATATTTTCTAATAATTCAAGAATAGATCACATCTGAATACTGCTAAACATGTGTTTACCCCTTCTTAATTTGTATACACATAGTAATCGTTACACTAGATTGTGACGTTATCTATGGCAATAAATGCCTAATTCATTTCTCTTTTTGCTGGAGATGTTTCCTAAGAAACATCTTTTTTATGTATTTGAGAAAGTTGGAAATATGTTTAGGTTCTCGACGACTGAAACCATTTCTTGCAGTGAACATACATGTACATGTATAAAAGAAAATTATCTATAAGACTAATATTGTGACAGGAATTCAATGTATTGAGAAAATGTTAACTAAAATGTTCATCAATATCATGATTATTATACCCTGGCGCTATCACAATCAAATCTAATATTAAGTACACGCAATCATTTATGTGTGAAAATACAAATTTTCTTTTCACAAACTTTTTTGTGGAAATAGTTACAATTTCAGAGAAATTTTCTAATGAAGAATTTTTCCCGAAATGTCATCAGGTGAAAATTTCCAGCATATAGTTATAAAAAGTGAAAATTTTTATTGAATAGACTATTTAAAAATAAATTGCATTTCAATTTTAATGAAGTTTTTTATCAGCGTTTCGGTATTGACTAGCCTCCACAAAAAATAACTCATAGCACTATCATGACATTCGTTTATCGTTATTCGGTTATTTGACATTCTGAAGACCAACGCAAATTAATTTAGCAATACAAAGTACAATTTCATTAATGTCATTCAATTATCAGTAACATATATACACCTTTTAATGAGAAAGCGGAATTTGGTAATTTAGCTATTATATTATTCATAGGAGACACTGGCTAGTTTAGAGCAGTGCCTTGTTTTTTTCAAAATTGTTAATATATTATAGACGTACCCTGCATATGAATCCACGGGGTTTTGGTAAAGATGAATTTACAAATGTTCTGGAATCAGTCCGCATTTGATCAAACTGATATATGAAATGGTGCTTAAAGACATTTTTCTATCACAGTATGCAATAGGATTGAAGGTTTCAAAATGACGACGATTGATGCCTCACACCGTGTTCTTATACTGTTTGTACAAAGAAATCCACATTTATTGGGACATGGTTCCAACTGCAGTACATTAATTGAAAGCCACGGTGCAATTAAAGTAAAATATTCATAGTTGCTAATAATTATCCTACAAAACCCTTAAATACACGTATATACTCTGAGAACTTGTTAAATCCCTTAATAAACTCATTATTGACATGTCTCTTCGTTTCCTTACAGGAATTGTTGTGAAAACGAAAATATTTCCTCGATACTCGGCTTGGAAACTGTTGGCAACCCACAAAAAAGCAGAGAATATTTATAATGCGTAGTGATTATTTCAAAATATACTTATGTCCTATTAATCCAATAATATAATATTTTTTCGTTGTTAGTTTTCGTGAAACTTACTTTTAATCGCTGAAAATCTTTATATAGAAGAATTATTTTTCTTCGATCTTGTAACTAGACAGAGTTAGTGAACAAAAACACAAAGAACCGTGTTAGTTTCATTTTTGTGTTTTTCTGTGCTTATTTTTCGCTAGCACTATCTCGCCTCTCCGTTTAAAATTATTATTCACATCCAAGCGTATTTCCTTCAAGATATATATATATATATATATATATATATATATATATATATATATATATATATATATATATATATATATATATATATATATATATATAATTTATTTATTTATATGCATTCGATTATCGAGTTGTCCTATAAATATATATATATAAAATAATGAAAATTAATATTCTTAACTATGCATAAAAATGACTTGTAACGCCTACTCATCGAACAATCGAAAAATATACAACAACTCAGTAAATAACGCCTATTATAATGGGTGAGGTGATAGGTGAGTAGAACGGAATCATTAACTATTTGCACTAAAAGTGAAAGTAATGCATACTTGAATAATGAGAATTAACAGTTCTCAAAAATAGTTTGGCTATAGACTACTGCAATTCCCTTACGCGTAGGGAACAGCGTAGCGGAAATAATGAGATTTGAAGGCTGCGTGAGTAAAAACACGGAAGGATTCGGATGAAGACATCACCGTGTGCCCTTATGGGGGTGGTCAAGGGGTGTGCGGTGTGGAAGGAGATGGAGCTCTAGACGCGCAGTAAGCGGGCAAGCCTCTAACGCGTCTACCAACGGATCGTGACAGACTATCCTATTAGTGCACATCCGAGGTTTCCTTGAAACTGAAGTTGGACGCACGAAACCCGGCAAATGTTTCCACAGAAATGATTGTTGGCGGATGTTCCACGGAGGTGGGGCTAACTTGGAAAGAACGAAATGGGGTGGAATGAGGATTTTGGGCAAGGAGCGAATAAACAACCGGGGGAAGGGGTCATTGACGGGTGACCGATCGTTCGTTGATATCAATCGCTGTGACGAGGGGTTTCATTGCCTGGACAACGGCGTTATCTCCAATAATCAACATTACTTGATTCCTTGCCTTGCGGCCCTAACGCCCACGTATCAAAGTCTAAAAGTTATTTATTAATAATATAATACGAGGATAATACGAGTATATTAGTATTCAAGGTAATCGCAGATGATGCTTTTCCATATAGTGCCCTTCGAGGGTAACATCAATGAATTAGAAACATATAATAGCGTTAATTTCGAATATGACATTGCATTGATGAAAAACGAATACTGCCAATATCGTTAGGCACCTAACGAAGGGTAATACATTCTGGAGACCGTATTCTCGAAATCTACCAGAGGATATCATTCGCGAAAGAGTACTCAGTAATTTACATTGAAATGTCACCATAATGATGAAACCCCGATGATCAATTAATACGACAATGGTGACTACGTAAGTATTCAAGGTGAAGAATTGATCTTCATTCAGTGCCCCTTGGTTTCACTGACCTGGGACTACCGTTGGTTGCTTCTCGCCAATACACACTGGTGCGTCAATTGCGTAGGCCAGTTGGTGGTGAGAATCTTTGCCTTCACCTTTCGAAATTTGTGCGGATGGTTCTCAACAGCCACCCGATCCCACACTCTCAACCGTCACCCGATGCCGAGGCTGGTGCTTGACGCTGCAGCATATGTTTCCGTCGACTCATATTCCCCGCTACGCTGAGGTGAGGCGGTGGTGTGGTCAGCGCAGCCTGCACGGGTTCAGGCATGCTGCGGTCTCGCTGGACTGTCCGGCGTCCTTATTTTATTTTACTGTGATATCCTCGCAAAAATCGCTTTAGTCGTAATTATTGGTGAAAGATTCAAGTTTTTTGGACAAGCTATTATATGGGCACTAAATTTTTACCAGAAGAATGCCCTATACAAAACATATGTATATCTGGACAATTGGAATGAAAAATTACTGTAACCTTACACGAGGCAGATATGAAAAGCTCTCGCCTTGATGATGAAAATGACAAATGTCTGTAAAATGTTTCATTTTTCAACCTAATCGCCTTTAATAATAATTAACGTCATACAACGGTGCTCCAGTGCCGATGTCCCGTTTCTATATTATTTTGCTGTAAGTGCTGAAATGTTTTGGACTGCAGCCGAAATCGCGTCCTGATTGGACGGAAAATAGGGTGGATGTATTAGCACTTCATAAATGATAATCCCTTTATTTTTCCATGACCGAGACACTTGTGGGCAGGAGAATTGTATCGATGGGAAAAGTTATCTTTTATTTGCAAGCCTGGCCTGCTTTCACATGTTTTTCTATCCAGATTAGAAGATTATAATACTATTCCTCAGCTATTATGTTACCTAATTAGAGATAATCAATGAACAGAATTTTCCATAACAGTGCTGACGGGAGCAATGATAAATACCGAGTGACTCAGAGAGATATAAGTTGCATTAAATTATGGTTAAGCACCGATTAGGTAATTGCCATTCTCCGCATTCCTGCGAAAACATAATTTTATATATTCCTCCATCTACCTACCAAACCGACTTTCGGGTACTCAGTTTATTGTTAATTTTATACAAAAATGTGTGTATGTATATTCATATACATATATATTTATATATGAGTATATATATTTATTCATAAATAAATAAATATATATATACATATATATATAATACACACACACACAAACACGCATATATATATATATATATATATATATATACATGAATTAACAAAAACAAAGATGTACATTTTTAAAACATAGATACACAAAGACAGGACATTCACATATGTAGTTTTAGCGTTTCGACGGCACGATCGTCGTCATCAGAATCATCGTCATAATCTAATCGTGTGTGTGTGTGCGTGTGTGGGGGAGGGTGTTTGTGTACGTGTGGGGGATAGGGTGTGTCTGTGTGGGAGAGGGTATCACGATGGTCCAGGGGTAGAGCCTTGAACTACTTACCGGAGGGCCCAGGTTCGATTCCCGGGCAAGCCTTTCTGGGCACCTGCAGCTCCACCCAAGCTATGTATTTTTTCAGGTACCACTTCGTTTAGTCAACTTCCACGGCTAGAATTGTGTCTCTGCATCTAGACCTCGTAAAATCTTACGTCAAATAATACTGAGAATGATTTTGGAAACATTCTTATCCTAACTGATCCCCCTGAACTTTTGTTAAAAGTATCACGCAGTGGATAGGGTATTTGTGGAAGTCGTGCAAGTTTGGGTAAAATTCCGTGAGTAGAGAGTATTCTGAGGAAAGAGATTGGCCTGTGGTTGGATTGGCGAAGGAGTTTCGGATAATGGGCTGGCCAAAGGGCTGCGGCGACCAAGGGGACACCGTGGGTGAGTGGACCTGGCAGAGACGAATGCGTGGTAGAAAAAAGTGAGGCAGAGAGAAAATGATTAGGCGGGAGGATAAAATGTGACTCGGGATTCCTCTAAGAATGTGCGTGCGTGAAAGAGTATTCGGGTTATGGAAGTTTGGAGAGTGCCCACAATAAAAGACACTCTCATACGAAACTTGGACAAAATTTCGCTTGGGGATAAATTATCTGAATCTCATATCCTTGTGCGTCTTCCGACAGTGAAACCACAAGCATATAATTGATGTGACTTTTAATTTTGAGTTATGTAACCAAGGTCAAAGTATATATATACAATATTTATAATACACATATATATGTTCACCATTTTTGCTTAAGAATTCATAGAAATAATTAAATATAGTATATCTTTGGATTATAGTTTGTCATTATCGTCTGGTAAGTAAAACATTTTAACAGCTGTATTTCTTCTAAACTCCTTTTTACTCAGACGGTGGTGATAGAAAATATAATTGAAAATTATCACATTATACACTCATTATTATTCAAAACAAAACTGTAATATGCAATAACTTATACAATAACTTATATAATAACTAATAAAAAATGCTTTAAATATTTATAAAGGCAAACTGTACCCTAAATAATCATTCCTATATACAATTTATGTTAGGAACTCACCTTTCAAGGTATTTTTTCCATAGTTTTTAGCAACAAAAGTGAAAGTTTTTGGCTTTCGATTCCCCATTAGATATTTTTGTTTTTTTTTCGGTATATTAAACCAACGTTTTTCATTAATGGTTGAAGATATTGAGCATGCATATTTTATTTCTCTGTTAATGTGGAGCAGTAGGACCTCGAATGAAAACGGAAGATATTTCCATGGACTGAGGAAACGGAGCTCCATTCTTTATAATATTGTATCTGTTGATGATCCTTCTATTTCACAATATGTGTATTAATTTGAGTGATAACCTGAGAAAGAACATATGGACCAATGTTTTATTAAATATAATATCAGTAACAGTTACGGTAAAACGTTCCTCTGAGTATAGTTTATCATAGAAAAGTTATTGTGAAATCTAACATTAGGACACTGTTTTTAAGATTAACAGTTTATTCCAAATAAAATAGTTTTTTTTTTGCAGCCAGTTGTTCGATACCCTTATGCATTGCGAGTAAAAATTACCAAGCTGGAGTTGACGGCTTGATATACTTATGACACTCCCCCCGGCTGCCGGTTGGTAGTAGGGGGTAAAACCCTTAGCTCCCTGAATGAGGGGGCCGTGGTAAAACGCCCCATGTCGGAGGGAAAAGCCTCTTCCAAAATGCAAGCAGAAAGTTTGGACGGTGAGGTGACATTGGGAAAGTGAACTGAAAACAAAGACAAAATTCGCTAAGACGTTGCTACGGTATTTGAATGCACCGTCACTGGAGTTGCGTTCCTGCGTGCGTTCAGTCATGAGTAGTGGCATGCGTCATTTTTTAACGGGCACTCGAAAGCAAAATAAATATCTTTCTCAAAGTTATCTGAGTTCCGCGAACGTTTTGCGAGTTATTTTCATGCAATAAATTTGAAAAATAAAAAAGGAGTATTACCGAGAAGCAACCAATGTTTTTCATGCGCACACTTCCTCTGGCGAAGTTGTGAATCACTGGTGGAGCTGAGAGGAAAGAAAATAAAATTCCCATGGAAGGCGACGGAGAGGGTGACCTCTTGTGAGCCGGAAAGGTCTTTAGAGAGCGGTGGAATGGAAAAATAGACAATAAAAAATTGTTTGCTCGGAATATCGTGCTCCATCCAGAATTCAAAAATGCCAAGGAGACGGAGATATTGACAAAGTGCTCTGATGTATTTCTGTCCTAAAAATATCTATTCAGGGAGCAATTTTGACTTATCTTATATAATTTGAAAATACCCGTAGATATGTGGACTATCATCATAACTATTTCTTGGTTCCAAGGATCATGTCCATTGCCAACGGGTAGGAGACGGGTAAGTAATATTGGAGTAGTAGACCGTAGAAATAATATTATCAATAATATCTATTCAATTTGACAGCATTTGATGGAATCCAAACTCTTAAGACAGCAACAGCAGATTTGATTCTGGAAATAGCTGAATATTATTTGTGATTCTAATATATCCATAGCAATTAAACTGTCTATTTAAGTTATTAAATTCTATTTCCATTTTTAGCATCACATGTGATAATTAAGTTTATTATTTTAAATCTATTTGCAACACTTTTTTGGATCATTTTCAACAAACCTAATTTAAACTAGAACTTTTCAATTAGGAGTGTTCATACACTCTCGTTCTTCATGTTTTTCAAGAAAAGTAATTCAATACAGGCACTTTTTGTCGCATTCGCATGTGGTACATATTTTACTGAATTCAATTCAGTATTGCGTCAGCGGCAGCCGTTGAAATTCGAAATATGCTCAGTTTGCTTGCACCAAAATCTGATATTGAAGAATTCTTCCCATATAGGTGTTTCTTTGCATTTGGAAACACGAAAAATTCACTTGAGGCTACGCCTGGAATAGAGAGGGAATTAAAAAAAACATTACTGATCCTTCTACGATGACGAGCATATAAATTTCAAAATTGCTGCCATGAATTCTCGTAGCGTATTATGCAGTCTGTTGCTTTGACATTAGGCTTTTTACAAATGATATGACAATGACTTTTCATGCACCACTTTGGTATTTTTTTGGCGCAGTTATTTCCAAAGATTTCCACACAGAGTTTTGAAGTTTACTATCTTTTCTGAAACAGACAGAAATGTTGTAATTTTTAACCTTCGTAAGCTCAGTGACTGGATCTCCGCGTTTGCATTCCTTTGGCATTGATTACCTCCCATCCTTAAATATGTACATACATAATATGATAGCTGCAATTTTGAAAAGATTAGACTCACCATAAGCCTCCCCTGGGATTCCATTGGTATCAACTGTCGATTGATTAAATTGAAGGAAAACTTTCAATACAGCATATTGTTCATCGGCACCTACACTGCTGTCGCATGGAAATTAAACATGTTTAGAATTTCTGTGCCACAATACCTGAGTCAAATCAGTGATAAATGTACCCCAGACATTCAATGCTACATGATGTACCAAGATAAGATGAAACTAAATTACTCTACAAGATGTTATGTGAATAAAAATGTAGGAATATTGTTTATTGAACGTCTATGGCAAATTAATAAACATAATTGTGATGAAATATACTGTGAATGTACTATGATAGGATGCCCTTCGGAGTGGAAAGGCTATTCAGCAATTTCAATTTTTTTTCTTTTCATCTTCATGAGGAAAACTTAGAATGAGTTTTTCTTTGCTGTAAAAAGCTATCAAGAAGACGGGAAAAATAAATACTTTGGTTTAATGGTAGCGAGAAATACACTAATGCAAATTATTAGCTTAAAATAGTATTAGAAAAAATAAATTTAAAAAAGGTACTTCGTGGGAAAAATTTGTAGAAATTGGTAAAGGAACTTGCAATGTGAAGATTTCATAAACAGAGTTTTTCGGAAGGAATGCAGACAAGGCAGGGATTTTACAGAATATCTGCATGGGCACTCATAAAAAACTGTATTTATTAGTTTAATAGATAATTGTTACTTTTTCCCGCGCATTTATTTAGTTTTTGTTTATTCGTTCATTGAAAAAGTCATTCAAAAAAAGTAGGACTTCATAAATAATCTATATTTTTTCATATCTTTCTCTACGGAAAAATATCTGAGACGTTTTATAAAAGAGACATCATCATCTGCGTTTAAGCTGTGGGTATCAAGTAGACACAGTTTACAACCTACACTTTAACCATACCCATAAATATGCAATTCCTTTTGCAAGCTATTAGGAAACATACATTATTACTTTCCAAGAAATTGAATGCCTTTTTGCTGGTTTTGTAAAGACGCAGGCGATTAAACTAATGTATTTTCCGAGGATTGATGATGGCCAGCTTTCCTGATAATAATAATAAAATTATCACGTCTATAATAGGTTTTTCCTTGTAGGTCCAGCGATTTCAAGCCAAAACTTCCCCGCATCTGTTAGTTCAGTTGAGTTTTATGTAATCAAGCTAAAATAATTCACAGAAAGTTAAGAAAAAAATATTTCAATGAGTTTATCTTCCTTATAATCCAGGCTCATATTATCTGATTTAATTTTATCCATGTAAATTCACGAGTAAGATATTCAACAATTAGTTTCTTAGGTGTAACTGGATTCAAGAAGCGGTCTGGTCGACTTGATGTGATAGCGAGGAGGTATTCATGCCCCAGAACAACTAAAGAAATGCATTTGAGAAACGCATAATGGAGTCTTGCGCCTATGGTGAATGCTCTATCCGTCCCGGGCTCCGGATTTTCCCGAGAAGCTGAGGCACAGTTCAAAAGATATCCAGGAATTTAAGTACCTTACGCCTCTGGAAAATGAAAAGATGGTGGTAGGATCGTGGTCAGGAAGAATAATGCAAAGGCTATGTCGGGGAGATGATCGGATCTTGAATGGAATGAACATGCACCCTGTGGTTTGATGATGCATCGATATTGTATTGACCTTCATAGTCTGCACAGTGCCATAACCGCATTTAGATAGTAACCGCATTAGTATATTATATCATCTACGGAAAATATTTTTGGAAAATTGCACTATTTCTGATTTTACTCCAATGAACAATATTATCTTATATAATATAAGCGGTTGTCCTTTGTCGTTAAGGTGTTTTGTTTTTTCAAATCTTTTTAAATTTCATTTCCTGCATTGTAAAAGATATTTTTTAAGTCTAGGGGATATTTAAAGCCGATCATGAAAGAATCGAATCACATTAAATCGAGGTAGAGGCTAATGAACTATAGGGTAGCACTGTAATGGAGGCTAATTAAGGTCGTATGTATAGATACATTTCTACCTTTGCAAGGGTAGAAATGTTGCTATAACCATTTAATTAATACAAATATGATTTGGATAGGAAAAACTAATCATATATTTATATTTAAAATGAGCATAATTTTTTAATAATTAACTGACCTAATCTAAAATATTAAATATTGATCTGCCACCATTTTCTTGGTCCGTTTACACAAAACCGCAAAATTAGATTCATACTTATATATGGCACATGGAAAAGTGGATGAAGGGGGTATTAACCGGGAAGGGGATGTTGAAGACTGTGATAGAGGGGAGAATATTAGGCAAACGAGGAAAGGGAAGGAACAGAACAGGGATATTGGACGGGATGAAGGGAGGAAGACAGTACTCAGAGATGAAGAGGGACTTGATGTAGGGTAGGATGATGGATTTTGTATTTTGTTAGTAGTCACAAAATATTTATTTAGTAGCTGTGTCCATCCAAAAACCTTCCTTAACCGGTGGATTACCTAATAATAATATAAATAAATAAATAAATATATATATATATATATATATATATATATATATATATATATATATATATATATATATATATATATATATATATATATATATATAATGGCGGTACCCAAGATTAACTACCCTTAATTTAAATCATTTTTTCAAAATGTACCAATATTATATTTGTTAATAACAAAAAATCACGGTAAAAGCCTTCAGTTAATCAGAAAATATGAAATCCGTCAGTTATCATGAAAGAAGCCTAAATACCGTGTTAATAAAATCTCTAACTCGTAGGGTTACAAATCGGTTTCTAATCATTTAATTTTACAAAAATATGTGCAAATCTTACATCAAGTTATAATTCATGGCAGGAAATGGACATGAAATCCCACGAAAAAATATCTCATTCCAACCAAACATTGTCGGAATGAGTCATGTTTTTCACTCTGTGTTCATGCTGATCCGGACCGTATGTTTTCTCTGTAATTAGTGGTGGGTGTCTAAATTTGCAATTTTGGCGGTGGTGCAAAACATTTCCCAAATGAAGCATGTAGACAAGGGGACGCGACAAGACCAAAAATTGCTACTTTTCGGCCAAAATTCAAAGAGAAACCTCTGCAATAATGGACCTTGCAGTTTTTCGATAAACTTTTTCGGGACAGGTTGGAAGGAAGTTTCGCCCTGCAGGCATTGCGAGCCACAAGAAGGATTTCTCCATCAGCTGAAGCACGTTCACATGGAATGAATAGTGGAGGGAATTAGGATAGGAACAATGAGGATTATAAACGAGATTAGGCTGGATTTAGATGAGTCGGTGCTGGTACTGGGAAGTAGATAAGGAAAGAAAGACAGAGAAGCTATGGCGGGACTCCAAACGGGAGGTGGGGTTATGCAACTTGCCCGGCCGCCTTCTCGCAGTAACAACAATAAATACACATTTTTCCCCGCTTCCTCTCACTCTCCTGGTCCAATGAATACCGCTATTCCCACCGTCCTTGGTAATATGTAGGGAGCCGCAACTGCCAACTCCCTTGTGTCGAAATTTAAAAAAAATTAAAACGCACGCATTTGCCGCTTCGTATCAAACGCGACGACCAATTTGAGCCAGTACACGTGGGCCCGATTTTAATGGGGTTGCCTAACGAGGAAGGGTTTTACAGGAGGCGGAGTTGAGTGGTTGGTTGCCGCCGTGGGGTTTAGCCGTCAAGTAAGAGAGGGTGTGTGGAATGGGGAACGACAACCCCGATGTAGCGTTTTTTTTAGAAAAGGATAATCTTTATTTTTCCGGTAAGTTGGAGGCAGAATAAATTAATTAGATAAACATTATTTTCCTTTCGTCACAAGTATTCAGTCGCGAAGAGAGTGATATTTTATCAAATATTTTGCCAGCTCTTTGAATTAACCGAAAGTAAACTTATCTTAGACCCTTGGTAAAATCTGGGAGATGCACAAATCTGGAGTAAAGAGTGGAGGAAGAAAATTGGGTGGAGATAATCAACTCTTTCTCGTTGTCTCAGGTGATATTAAGATTAGAAGGAAATTTAAGTATTTTTTATCGTTTAAGGAGAGGTTTGGTTTCAATTGTTAAAAAACGAATTCCATAATTTTATCGTGGCTTTACTAAGCACGATTATGAAAATTAAGAAAATAAATAAGACGACGTAAAAACAATCGTGACCGACAGGCGTTAAAAAAAATGAAAAGGCTCTCGATAATCTCTGAAGGTGCATGCCCCAGTTTTTATTCGACTAGGGATATCTTCTCAAACATTGCTCCTCGTCTCTGCTTTACATGAAAAGTTTGATACTGACATATTTTATAATGTTTTCTTCAAAGCATCCCTGCGATGCCTCTTTTCTCCATCTGAGCTCACTCCATTGTCCCTGTTCTAATTACGTAGACTACGCGACCACGAATGCTGGGGGATTTTCTTTTATTTTCCGCGCTAATTTTTGATGGACGGTTTGAGAGCCAGCGTTGTTCTCTCAGGGAAATATTCCGACAAAAGAAGTAGTCACACAGGCATCCCAACCACATGTCAAGTATTCTCAGTTTCAATCTGGGCTCCTCATCATTTGCCACTTGTCCCTTTGATTGTCCTTTTCTTACGCCGCAGCGTTACATGCCGGTTCTGATGCAGCACCCCAATGAGCATTAGATAGTACTTATAAACTTCGAGGTTCAGGGAGTGCAACCTTTTTGATGGGTTTTCCCGCTGGGTTCAGCTTATACCATATTAGGTTGGCTTTCAATCGGCGGATGCTGACTCCGTGAAAGATGCTCACTACTTGGGTGGCTGGGAAGTTTTGAACCACCGACACTCTGCTGAGATTTGCAGGGTTATATCTCAGTGCGTTTGCCGGAATTGATAGTGAATTAGCACTATATTGAATCCCAAAAAAGGGCTACAAAAATCAATATTTATACATGAAATATCCCGAGGTGTTTCAGGTAAATAGGTGGAATTGATTGTTCTTTAATAAGAATGCAGGCAATCCTATCCAAGCAAATATAACAAAAATATCATAATTTATACATAACATTTGTTGTATCCGGTGTAACTCAATGGAATTTGCATCCCATATTTTAATAAAAGAAGTAACATGGTAATACCGTATAAACTTTATTAAAATACGTCAATACCTAGGCCACATTTTAATAAAGTTCCTGAGGAATTACAGAGTTACTTCAGTCATAAAAATATAAGCCTAGGGCAATCATGCCGAATTCAGAGAACAATTTAGCATAGAAGGTAAAGAAATCATATGAAGAGGAAAATATTAGATATAATTCAGGGAGAAATGGTACACAAAGTATGTCACTAATGTCGCAATATAGTAAAAAATTATTGAATATTCAAAGCCCAGGCAAACTAATAAATTTCAGTAATTAACATCTACATCTGCGTAATACCCCGCAAGCCACCGCAAGGGCGAGTAGCGGGGGGTGTCAAGCGTTTTAGGAAAAAATAATTTTCTCACTATCATTAAAGATAATTTAGTGCATTATTACAACGGAAACAATAGAGAATCCGCTAGAGTGCATGAAAAATACTACCAAAATCAGCCAATTGTGATAATGAAATTAGGAGACCTTACACAGAGAGAAAAGTTTTTCTCTGCATTTCTATTACAATCAGAAAACATTCATGGACGTAAATACATTATCATTTATCTCTGAGCTGATAGCCGGTCATTTCAAAACCGAAATTTTTATGCTATCATGAAAACAGAAAGGCTCAATTGAATTTATTAAATATGCAAGGTATGGCGATAAAATTTCCTGGAACACGGAAAATACAAGAGTTGTACAATGCAATGGAAGCCTTGATGCCTGAGTTTCATTGGTTTACTTCAGTATTCTTCACGCATGCATAAAACAGTAGTCAAATGGCTAGAAACATCTCGTGGAAATTGTTCATTCAATTTGAATATATAACCCAAATCAGGAAGTAAATATATAGTTGGGGCGAGTGGCATGGTAAAATGTTTAATTTACTGTTGTACTTCTAGAAGCAAGGAAATACTTCAGAAGTAATTGAGGGACAACCTATAGTTCTCCAATTGGCCAAATCATATGCTGTACATGGTAGAGGGATCACCATGGGCATTTTTTCGATCATTGTTTCTTGCTGAATCGTTCTTAAAAAGCTGATCATTCTTGGCACATTAGTTTTAAATAAATCAAACATACCTAAATACATCATTCAGAGTAAAGTTCGTGATGATTCCATGCATGGTTTTTTCAAGGATAGAAAGTTGGTCACTTTTGTACCCAATGCACGTGAAAGCGTAATTTCACTAAAATATACATTATCGTGACTAATTGGTCTGTGGTGAGGAGGATTGAATAAAAACCAAAATAATAATGTTGTGAAAAAACTAATTTTCTCTATTAAATCACATTTTCGCTAACTGAGAACCGTTGCGGCAATGAGAATTTAAATATCGCCGAGTTGGACGCCGGTGCGCGGTGCCTATAAACTAATCCAACGTACCATTGATGCACATTCATTAAATTGAATCATAAATCAATTGAAACTCAAGTCTTGCTTAATATATCTCTCTCAAGCCTCCCGAAGAGCTACGTGCACCTTCAACGGTCAAGTGCGGGTAAAGGGAAAATTTTGAACACGCACACCGGGAGCCGCACCCACAGTAGGCGAGTTGGTTGGGACGTGGTGGGTGATGTACTTGCGGGCGTACTAATCACGGGGTAAGTGAAGGTTGCAAAAAGGGGAGAATGTGTGAAGGGGGAGATTGTGGGTGTCGGTTGAATGGTTGAGGGGTCGGTGAGGTTCGAGGCGGGTACATTCGTTTCGGAAATTCGGCCGGGGCTGGGTGTAATGAGGAGCGTGGCGAGATGGAGGATATTAAAGAGAGTGTGGGAGAGAGAATGGAAGGAAGGCGACGGCAAGGCTCTTTCGTATCCTTCCCGTCTTCTTCGGGTTGATAATGTGCCGGTATATGGACGGAGTGCTCTTGGGTAAGAAATTGACTTCCTTCTCTCGAGTAGAGTGGGACGACTGTGGTACTCGGAGTTGCCAACTTCCTTCGTACCTGTTTGAGGGACCAATGGCTATTCCGGATATTTTTTTCCGGTTTGACAGAAGAGTTGGAATACAGAATACATGCCAAAATACGGAAACAATTGAAACGCAGTCATGACCATTTCATATTTAGGGAAAGGAATGGAATTAGGATTATTATCGTTTCGTTGTTTCCCCACGCTAGGAACTTTAAGATAATAAATGTGTCTGCACTGATGTAATATGGCGGTAAAGTTAAAATATAGATACGTTGTTTTCTGAATATAAAACAGCCGGGGCCTTATTATTTCCATATCAAAATTATTTTGAAATATATATTTACCTGAATTATCATTAAATATCTTTCCGGAAAGACATAAAATTATCAGGTAAATAGTAATTTCTTAATCTGAACAGATAAATTAAGAGAAATCTCTGTAGATGCTACTTAAAAATGGTTTGAGTTGCCCAATTGCATAAGAACGCCGTTCACCATCTATTTTAATAGGAAAATATATGCACCTATTTTTACTTTATATACATAACGTGTACATGCTGTACAAGCTAGACGGATATTGTATTCTCTAGATGAGTACGTCGACCTTCCATAATACACGAAAAACATAAATATATATATGTGTGTGTATATATATATATATATATATATATATATATATATGTGGGTCGCGTTAGTCCAAGGGGTAGAGCGTTGGACTACTGACCGGAGGGTCCCGGGTTCGATTCCCGGGCATAGCACAGCTCCACCAAGGAGATCATGTTGGAGAATAGTTCGGCTGAAGGTGAAGTGACGAAAAACATAATAAATAGAAACCATGCAGCTAATACAGAACCTAGTAACGTAGACCCTCTAAATTAAAGGTACATTTCCGCATTATAGTCCGTTAACCATCATGCGTATTACATGGATTAAATAGAATTTAATATTATGTATTTTTTCTGGGAATTTCAAAAATATGAACTCACCCAATTTCGAAAATGTGAACCATCTCAGTTCCAAAGGGTATTTCCTTTTTAAATACAGCAATTAAGTTAAAATAGGGGCATCAAACTATCTCACTTCTGAATACTGTAATCCACTTAGCGCACATTTAATCTAATATAAATATTTATTCTAAAGTGCTGAAAAAACTTCTCTGTAGACGAAAGACGGTCCAACTCCATCAGATATCTGATGTTACCGTATCATGGTGAAACGCTGTGGACCGAAACAAATGAATTTTATGGAAATCTGCGTTCTCTCTTTCATTTGATGGATATTCAAAACTTTTACGAAGTTAGAGTCTGGTACAGTAAAATATTTTATATTGAATTTATTCAAATTTCAGCACATCCTCTACAACTTAATTTAAAATATGATCGTTGGATATTTATTTAATATATAGTATATATAAATAAATATATATTTATATATATACATATGTATAAATATACATCTCTTTTTTGGAAATCGCGATATATATACATATATATTTATATAAATATAATTATATATATATATATATATATATATATATATATATATATATATATATATATATATATATATATATATACTGCTGCCTCAGGTGCGGGTGGGGAACGGGGAGTCCGGATGGACAGTGTTAGGAAGAGGTGTAAGGCAGGGTTGCCCATTATCACCGTTCCTGTTCAACCTGTATGCAGAGGAAATGATTAGAGGCATGGGGAGACCTAGAGGTAGGAATAAAAGTGGGCAGGAAATTCGTAAAATCAGTTAGGTTAGCTGATGACCAAGCTTTACTTTAGCAATCAGCCAATAGGTTAAGAGCATTGCTGAGTGAATTGGAAATTCAGTGTGACAGGTATGGAATGAGAATCAATATTAATAGGACAAAGGTTATGCGATTTTCCAGAAATAAAAAGGCTAAGCTAAACATTAAAATAGGAGGCCAAAAACTGGAGTAGGTAGAGCAGTTTAGATATCTCGGTATTGCTTTGGACCAACACGGTCAAAGTAGTAGGGACGTAAGGAGAAGAATTGCGCTAGGCAAAGAGCCTTT
The DNA here is from genome assembly GCF_022747635.1 of Hetaerina americana. Taxonomy (NCBI): domain Eukaryota; kingdom Metazoa; phylum Arthropoda; class Insecta; order Odonata; family Calopterygidae; genus Hetaerina; species Hetaerina americana. The sequence continues at coordinate 19,563,564 of NW_027286292.1, forward strand.
CAAAAGGAGGAGGGAGTTGATGACAGGGACGTTGAGTAAGGATATTAAGAAAAGGTTCGTAAAAACTTTGACATGGAGCGTAGCTATGTGAGGTGCGGAGAAGCGGTCATTGAAGCAGGAGGATAGACGTAGACTGGAGGCTTTAGAAATGTGGGTGTGGAGAAGAATGGAAAAGGTGAAATGAACAAAGAAGATAACCAATGACTTGGTACTTGTTATGGTGGGCGAAGAGAGGCGTTTATTAGGAGAAATCCTATGGAGGCAGGAAAGGTGGATGAAAGAGGTTTTGACCGGCAGTGGGATGTTGAAGACTGTGATAGAGGGGAGAATGTTGGGCAAACGAGGAAAGGGAAGGAACAGGGTAAGGATGTTGGACGGAATGAGGGAAGGAAGAAGGTACTCAGAGATGAAGAGGGACCTGATGTAGAGTAGGATGCTCTGTTTTGCTAGGAGTTACAAAATATTTATTTAGGAGCTGTGTCCATCCAAAAACCTATCTTAACCGGTAGGTAACCTAATAATAATAATAATAGTAGTGTATATGCATATTATATGTACATATATATATGTGTATATATATATGTGTATATATATATTTGTCTGTGTGTATATATATATATATATATATATATATATATATATATATATATATATATATATATATATATATATATATATATATATATATGGATGTGTGTGTGTATTTATACATATTTTATACATATATATTTATATACACATATACATCTATATGTATAAGTATATGCATATACATATAATAAACCCTTCACTTCTGTCCCTCTCTTCCTTGATAATGGTAGCCAAGACCACCGAAAATTCAAAAAATAGTGAGTCTCTTTTTTGTGTGTTTCTGTGTTTTTTTTCTGTGTCCCCTTGTGTTAAGTGTTATTTCTTATATATATTTTCTATATATATATATATATATATACTATATATATATAATTATAGAGAGGGAGAGAGAAAGTGAGAGATACATATCGCGATTTCCCAGAAAGAGATAGGACAAGGTTATTATTAAATTAAGAGGGCAAACTATTGATCAGGTGTAATATTTTAAGCATCACGGAAGTGTTCTTAAGCAAAATGGTCTTTGTATTAGGTATATAAGAAAAATAATTGCGCTAGGCAAAGAGGTTACACCGTGATGGAGTTGATATCTGAGACGTTGAGTAAGGATTTTAAGGAAAGGCTCGTCAAACGTTTTATATAAACCGGGATTATATACGGCTCCGAAACATGTTCCTGTTGCAAGATGATAGACGTAAATTGGAGGATATATTACCTCACGCTTCGGAAGCATGATCGATGAAAATAGCCGGAAATTAAGTGAGTTCGAGCGTCGTTTAAATGATTCGTGTGCTTGAATGTATCGGCTACATTATTAGTAATTTACATTCCTTGCTAAACTTGTCTCTGAAACCTTGAAATATGGAAATGAGCGGGGTAATGCCATATTGCATGAATGTAGAATGAGAAGGGGTCACAATATATGTAGGCCAGGTAGAGGTTGGAATGGCAAGGTGGGAGTTGGTATAAGATATTGAGGACGGGAAGGATGAAGGGATGGGTTGACGCGTGATGTCCGAGCAGAAAGCGGCTGCTGGTTGAATGGAATCTTGGTAAATGGAGGTTGCGGCCAGTGAGTAAAAGCCCTTCTTCTAATTTTGTGGCATTTACCTTCCTATTAATTTGGGTGATCTCCTTAATGGTATTTAAGTTCTCATCTTCCGATCACTGACCCCAGTACTACTCAGAGCGCCTCATTAATTAACATCAAATAGGGATTAGAGAAAGCATGTATGACAGAGATTTATTTCCTCCTGTACGTGGTGCAGGTTGCACCAACATATTTTAATTGAATTTTTCAATAAAAAAGATATTATAATAATTACAACTTTTTTTAATTATCCAAGCACTGTTAGGAAAATTTACTGTTCTATAATGCGCCATTCTTTGTATTCAATAACAGTTCTTTGTGATATATGATAAAACATAAATTAATTTAATTCCGAAAATTTTAAACGTTAGCGAGGACCTTAATATTAACTATCAGAATATTTATGCATGTATTTACTTTCCTCTCTCTTTCTATTTACTTACTCAACCCTCTCCATCCTAAATATTTCACGTCAAATAGCCACTTCTCTGAGCATGGCCAAGCAAATATTTCTTCCCATTCGAAATGTTATAAAACAATTCTACATTCCCTCAGATAGAGGTCAGTGTCTCTTCATCACTTACCCTCACTATTAAAGTGATCTATAGACTTTTTCTGTTAATCCTCACATTAAAAATTATTCTACTATTTTTTAGTTCTTTCTCTAAAACTCCATGCCCCACACCCCTACAGCATTTTACCCTTTATATTAAGGCCTCTTTATGACTCCTCAATTCTAAATTCATCTTGACAATTTCGAAATAGGGCAGTATCTTCATTGGCATACTTCTCTCATCAAGGTCATTCTTTTTTCTTTTTATATCCACCTATTTAGCTTTGTGATTTTCTTGTTCTTAATTACCTAATCCGATTTATTTTCCAGCCTAATTTCTTTGGACTGAAACATTGCCGTGTTTTGCCTCGCAAATCAAATTTACTCTCATTTTCCTCATATTCAGACAATATTTATCTTCTTTGTTTCAAGTGATTTATCAGTTGATAAAATCCCATTTGCAACCTTCTATCAAAGGGTTCACCAAAAAAGGTTTTTTTCTTTGGGGAAGTGTAATTGTATTTCTTTTTGCTCGTTTCTCTGCTTTATTTTCTAAATATAATAGTTTTTATTTCCATTCTCCATCTTGTACTTGAATGATGTTTTTCAACCAATATTTCTGCCAAGTATCTTCCCCCTTCTTGATGTTTTCAATCCTTTCATTTATCTCTAGGACTTCATAGTCGTTGTGACCGTTCATGGCTTTATCTTAAGGGAATTTCCTTTTGAGAAAAAGGTTTTGTTGTTACCATTGACTATGAAATAAATATCTCTCAATATCTCCACACCTACCATTGTTTTTTTCCTTGCAATATTGTCGACTTCGTGTTTCAATATTGCATTGAATTATGTGGTGGCATAATTTATTAAGTTATCCCACCTAATTCGCTCCTTGATTCACCAACCCCAATGTAAACTAGTGCAGATATGTCCACTTTTTTCCTTTTTCTCCCACATTTTACGTCTTTTTACACTGTAACCATATTTCATGTTTCAAACATTCATTTTTTCACGCCTCGCATGGTCACCTCCAGAGCTCTACTATTTGCAACAAAAAATATCGGTAACCAATAAAGTTTTTCTCAATCAACACATGCATAATTTTATCGTGGGAAGGTGCACGCATATATTTAGCATGAATTTAAATTTTATTAATGAAGGATTCTTGATTAAGTTTGGGTTACAACGCAGTTGAGTAGCAAATGCGGGTGATTGTGGACTCATTACTCATCTCACTTGTAAACTGTTTCGAAAAATGAAAGGAAATACTTAAAGCCAATAGCCGAAATTCAACAATCGAAAAAGTTGATGCTAAATTTACATTGAATTTAAGATAATGTGCTTTCCCGGCGTATGTTTTTAAATGAAATCTACTAGAGTCTTACAGCGGGTTAGTGTCTCCATTTCTGCCGATGTTTACTAAGTATCATAGAGGCATAGTAGTTACCTCGTGCCACTTGATGGCGTGGTCTCGGCTAATGCTGTGTATGGCTATCTCTGTTTAATTCAACTTTCCCAATTTGCCACACGCATGACTATTCGAATCGGCTGGTCATAGAAGTTATTGTGATCCACCTCAAAAATAATAATGTAAAGAGGGTTTCAAGTTTTTAATTATGCTACATCTGGTGACATATTCTAAAACGAATATTAGAAAGCAGGAAAAACGCTCGGCCTATCAGGAGGCGCCAAGAAAAAAGTTGGCCTACAAATCAATCAGACGACACCTGATACAAGGAAAAACGTATTAATACGGAACAAAATTGACGAAACGGCATTCAAAAGCCTTGACAAGAATAGTTGATAGAATCAGTCGGTTTTCGAACACCGGCAGAATTGGAGATAATAACCCGGTGGAAGACCCAAGAGGATTTCACTTATATCGAATTAAAAATTACCTCTGCTCTTATTACATAAGTGACACTTATTACATATTTGAGAATGATTAACCGTCAAATATGCCACAAATAAGATTTTTCTGTTGAACTAACAATAAAAGATGCTCATAGTTTGTTTATAAAGCCAAAGCATTCTTTTAACCAATGAGTTGTAGGATACATGAAATATGCCCCCAATCTGCTTTCAGTATTTCGAAGTAAGATACTGGTGGAGATTTTTTGCCTTGATAAATTAATCAATCAAAGAATACAATCCAATTATGGGAAAGCCCTTCATTTATAAGCGCCTTCTTGCCTGGAATATTTTGTCCTGAGGAAAAAGATCTAAGGGCGAGCACAGCTTAGCGAGTTTGGTTTGGCTTTTATTTTAATGAACTGAAAGCTCATTAGCAAAAAATAAAATCTTACACTCCATTTAAGTTTCCCTTTTGATGGATCACCTGAATCCAATGAAGAGCAATATTTTGGAATATATATTACACAATTTATATTTAATTGTCCAAATGCCCTTGATGATGGGCTTTGAGTTGGTTTTTTCTTCATTTTATACCTTTACGAATAAAGGAAATTTAAAGATCAAATAAATGACAAAATAATCACTAAGGAAAAAGAGACATCCATCAGGATATTAAGATTTTTTCAGGACGTGGACTAGAAGAAATTCGTGCCGGCAAGGCGGGTTCCATACATGTGTTCATCCACTGGAAACTTGACCAACGGTAAGAGTACCTCCTTAACTTTGACGTAACATGAAGGGACATTTTTAGAATTCATATTACGAATTACGAATAAATTCATTTACGAAATCGAATTACGTCTGCATGTTTCTTTCCATCGATGGATGGGAAGTTAAATTATAAAAGCCATTATTTCGTGTAAAATAGACAATTAGAACACTATCTAATATCGATCAAGTTTTCCGCGTAACTTTTAACTTCGTTACGTTTCTGCTCCATAGTTTTTAATTACGATTGCTTACATTTTACGATACTACCAGCATCTATTATGGATTATACATGCACCAAAAAGTTGATAAAAAGACTAGTAATAAACAAAGGAAACCAAAAGGAGGGGACCTACACATGGATTGTAGTGTTAGTAGCATGATCTTTTGCAAATTTGCGAAAAGAATGAAACTTGTAAATTCATCAGCAAAAACCTTTCGTATGAATGGCACGACCTCTGGGGAGGACTAAATGAGTGATGCTTAAATTGAAACGTGGCATGGACGCTTTAAGGATGGATTCCAATTCTGGAAGACTATCAACCAGCCGGACCCCTAAAAATGACAATCGCATGCAGGCTGCAGTGAAAAAAATCTACGATTAACAGGGATTTTAGGAGTCTTCATACGCAAATTTCCGCAACCTTTCAATCGACCAGTGTTTTGCTCTTAACATCCTTGAATCCCTATCTGATTCAGCCATCAATATAGAGGTGACAACACGATAATCCGCGTTTATGTTAGCTTTCCGATCTTTCAAAATTCCCACCCTTAACCGCCATCTTTAATTTCCCTCCCACCCTTTCCTACACCTCCCCTCCCCCGCCCAGACCCGTAACCTATCTCCGGAAAATGTTCACTCTTACTTGAAGGAGGCCTCGGAGAAGGCCGAAAGCTTAAACAATCTACAATGAGTGTCCTTTTAAGTGTCACTATTTTATTTGTGTTCTATAGTGCCGTCGAAATATTATATATATATATATCTATATATATATATATATATATATATATATGTATATATATATATATATATATATATATATATATATATATATATATATATATATATATATATATATATATACATATATATATATATATATATATGCAAAACCCCTAGGAATATGTTAATGTACAAATATTATCTCTAGGCAGGGTTACCCATACCAGATGCGTCGCTGAGGTTCACAAAGCGGTGTAGATCTGTGAATCGGCAGTTAAGGCGTCTCACCAGAGTTGTGCGGCCATATGGGTGAAGACTTTTGCTTAAAAAATATTAAGAAACACAAATAACACCTAAAAAATTATCTCAATAAACAATGATTGACATAAATAAGAGTATGATTCCTTGTAATAACGGAACTGGAGCCGTGTGTCAGAGCCACCTACAGAAGGTGCCGCCGTAATCTCAAAAATATTATTCAAAATAAAGTAGTTATGAAATCGAAAGTGAAAGGTCCTAACCTACGGAAAATATTTTAACTAGTTGTAATAGTTATTTGTATGTTGATATGTAATATAAGATCGATATTGAGGGTATGATTACTTGAAAATTTAAAACACAAAGAAACAGGAAAAACAAGTATTTTAGGGTGAAAATAGGTAAGATGGGAAGGTAGTGGGATTGCAAAGAGGGATTGGTGTAAAGCATTATGTGGCGGATAGGTAGAAAGTCAGAGAATATGATAGTAATAGTAGTTTTTAGGATAGGCGACCAAGAGCTGAGGTCATTTGCGCCATTAGGAATGGATCGGAAAGGATGAAAGGTGGAGAGATACCTGCGTCGTCTGTAAACGAAACCTGCTCTAAACGAAAGGCTCTAAACGTCCCATCCGACGGACGGCGGACTCACTCAAAGTGCCCTTAACAAAGCGCTTCAAGTAGGGATTGTGATACCACTGAAAACTATCTTCCACCTTCGGCATTCGAATCCGGGACCTTTGGTTGGGAACACAGTACGTTGGCCAGTCAAAGAATATTCGAAATAGTACTTAGCAAACAGAGTGTTTCACCGAAAACAACCATTGCTTTAAACACCAAAATAAACGTAAGTATCAACTGAAAGCATACTAGCTGCTTGCAGATTTTACACTACATTTTGGATGGTCATATGTTTAGAAACACCAGGAATAATCAGCAGCGCAGCAGATGCGGATTCAGGTCATAATGTAGTGTTTATGGACTATAACACCAGATCCAACAGAACCGAACCGGAAGTCTTTGCGAAGAATTATTGTCTAAGAACGATTAACCAGGATATAGAGAATGAAGCCTAGGAGGCAACGGAAATATAAATGAATAATATCAGGGTGTCGGGTAAATTATCGATAAAATAGAAACACCTTAAAACGGGAATATTAAATAATGCAAAAGTAACTATTGTATCAGTTAATAGGAAAAGGAAACCATGAATTATGGGCTAAATAATTAAGAAGACACAAGATGAGAGACGAAAAGGGCTGAGTTTACCTACAGAATTAGAGGAGAAAATGATGAAAGAGGCATCGTAAAACTGAAGATAAAAACGATATTCAGTTAAGTTTTCATTAAATTAGTTAGATTTACGGTAGAAAATACCGTAGTTTGAAGAGTTAACCAAGTCATAGCTGACCCGTTTTAGTCAGTCAAGGGGTTAGATTCATTGCTAAGGGCATTAGAAAATCAATGTGACAGTAGCACTGTGAAAAAAATGTATTTTGGTCATGAACTATAGCGGGTAGAATAGTTCACGTGCATCGGTATTGTTTTGGACGAAAATGGTTAAAGTCATAGGTGCTTAAGAAGGCCAGTTGCGTTTGGCAGGGCAATTTTAACAAGAAGGGGGAATTTCATAAAAAGCACTGTAGGCTTTGTACCGAGTTTCCTTTGAACATTTTCGGCAAAGTGATATAACGCCATAATAGTACATAAAAACGATTTGTACGATATAGCTAATGAAATTAATACCATATCTAATACGTGGATCTCTCATTATGTGCTTACAAAAGAGTAGAAAAACCAATAATTTTGGATAATTATATTTTTCCACTTTAATTTCCTTTTACCTCGACATACTATTCCCAGTTTTCTCCGACTTCTTCAAAAAAGGAAGATTACGGTCAATGTAGGCCCTGCATTAGCAATGACCTCTTGTTTTGACGTAAATTGTCTTCCGCGGCCTTTTTTTCAAGTATTGGAATAAAGAAAGTCATTAGGGGTTAAATCTGAAAAATTGACTCGGTAAGTTTTTCCATAGAAACTGCCCAGGTACCTGTAAAATGCCTTGATGAAAGAGATGTTTTTCTTTACAAAACTAGGACTTTTTTCTCAATATCTTTACTTGACCAGTGAAATAACTACGCATTATACTCTCAATTTATCACTTGACCGTTTTCCAAGTGATTGACGTAGATGATATTCATCCCAAAAGATATTGATGTAGATATAAGTGCATCCCAAAAACCGTGACCGACATGGTCTATGCCTTTACGGAGGCACATCGCCAACAAAAACCAAGTTTCTTTTTACAGTTCTGTTGTGTATGGAATGTATTAGTCAATTTATGTTTCGTCCAAAGGTTTTATCGACGCAGAAACTAGTCAGGATTACTACGGAAAAAACGCTTAAGTAACATTTGAATCGACCACAATATTGCGTGTATTTTCCAATGACATCAAACTCGGTACGCATCGCTTTGGGTGTGATATACATGAGAGGCGAAGTAAACTGAAAAAAAATAAGTATAAATAAATAAATAAATATATATATATATATATATATATATATATATATATATATATATATATATATATATATATATATATATATATATATATATATATATATAGCTGAATATTGTTGAATTTAAAGTATGTATATTTCATAGTAAATGAATGAACTAACCATCGATCAGTTGTTTCTTAGATAGCAATATAAGATATCTACTATATTATTAAAACTCCCGAAAGGTGAATCTAAAATACCGTAAAGGTGTATATTTTATGCATGAATATTGAATCATTTTTTTGGCATAACCTTCCAAACATGTTATTTTTATTTTGTAATTAAATTTTTACTTTTGGTTTAAAAATCGGAATAAATAAGTCAATAATTATCTTTGATTCACCTTTACGCTATGCAGGGGTTATAACATCATGTTGACTTAGGCAATGGAGTAAAGTGATTTTGCGTGTGGTTTTGAAAGCGTTTGGTTGCTATTTTACTGTTTTCTCAAGTGAAATAGGCTTCCGCAGATGATTTTTTTAATCTATTGGCTGATGAATATTGAAATCAGTTTGAGACAAGCTTGGTGCTTTGTTTCATCGGCTTCATAAAAATCGCAAAACTATTAGTAGCTTTCATTGAGACCATCCTATGATTTGGCGACAAGCTAATCTTCTCTACAGGATAAGACTGTCTTTAAACATGCAATAATTCAATTTTCTTTGGAGTGGACAGTGTTCCGATTGCTAATGAAACTCAAGAGATCTCATGAATTTTGAGATACAGTTTCGTAAGTCACTTATGATTGACTAATGGTTTTAAAAAAGGGTTAAATAATTTAATTAACCTTTTGAAGCAAATATATTTTGGGTGCAAATATTTACTTTCCGGAATAATCGTGCCCACTTGGCAGCAGCGAGTTTTTGCGTTGTAAGTAAATCCTAAGGCAATGATGTTCATCATGTCACTGAAAATGTTTTTAGCTCTAATAGAATGTTTAGAATATTTAATTATGATCACCTTTTTAAAAATACATACGTAAGCAAAAGATTTATGCTGTTCATGAAATTCATAAATGTATTTCATGACTGTCTTCTAATCGTTTTGAAGCTTCCATTTTACTTCTTTCGTTGCTTCATCAGTCATGCATGATTAAAGTAATGATTTAGCAGGTGGCAGAAAAACCACTTGATAGCAGGGACAAAATTTATTCATGAATTTGTCTTTATCAAATTTTTCAATATATAACCTACTATATTTGCCGCACATTGCTTCTTGGAGCTTTGAAATAGGTTGAAAAAAGAAAGAAATTGTGCTCCCACCCACACCGTGCTAACATGTGTCGTGTCTATCACGTGCCTAGCCGCGACCAAAAAGAAGATTCACCAAGCCATTTTCGAAAAGAACCTTCATACTTATTCTCAAACATCACTTGAAACTATCAACATCCCAACGTCACTTTACCTACGCATCTCTTTAAGCTGAACGACTATTCACACACCCTACTTTCTCCCCCTTAATTCCCGCCTACCAGCTGGCCCCTCCAGTCTTCCACCATTTCCTCCCCACTCTCGTAGGCAGCTACTCATCTGTGGGGTCGCCCAACTCTCGCAGCCCGACCCTCGCACCCCCCTTGCCACCCTAAGACCAAACCCTTAGTCCCTCCCCGCCTCTTCTCCTTCGGCGCCTGCTGTTACCCCGCCTTCCCACACCCAGTGGGTAACACAAGCCCTTCCTGGCCAATCCAGATGGTCTCAGCCGCTTGCCTCTGCCCGCCCTTACCCAGTGCAATTCCACAACGCTCAATTTCCGACACAATAATGCTATTGATTAACGAGCTTATCTAATCTTATTGCTAATTTGAACTCATATCCTGTCGCCAGGAATTTAATTATGAATCCATTTGCCATGACTGTTTATTTATTGCTAACTGACGTCTTTTCCTCTAAGGATTTATTGGAGTCTTTTGTTTTAATTGCTTTATGTTCCCCTCTTACAAAGGAGGTCACAATGATTTAAACGATCCGTTGATTTGGCAACCGATCTTAATATTAACACTTAACCCTCAATCTCATTTCCTATTCAAGAATATCTTCCGGGTAACATTACATTCACTTTATTGAAAACTGTATCGATATTCTTCTTTTCCACGGGAAGTATTCTGAAGCAATATTACTTCAAAAGTGGGAGGTGATATTTACTTGATTTTCAGTGTAAAATATTTGTCTTTAATCTTTTGGAGAATGAAAGTTGTTTCAATGTACAGATTCGTGTTACTATGCTTTGAAAACACTGTTTAAACCTACATTTTGTTATATTTGATGTTATTATGATGATAACTAAGGGCGAGAAAGCAGAAGTTTAACAAAGTGATTACGATCGTACCCTAAATGATTAATGGTATAAATTTCCACTTAGGTATGTAATGTTTCAATTATTTCTTTCGGAATATCTTTTATTTTCTGGCACTTTTTTGAAATATAGTATTTTTATTTATCATTCATTACAGAGGTAAAAATTATGGAGCCAAACTTTTACGTTAAATTACACATATATATTTGCTATATTATTGCTCCCTATGCAATAGCGTATGGATGCAGTTCAGACTAGGTTTGCGGAGACTACTATTAATGTGCTTCCGCTCGATATGCTCTCTGTGGAAAGGGTTTCTGTATCAAAGGAGAAGTTAAGGCAGTGGAAAATTTGAATCACCAAACTCATAAAGTTTACCCTTGAGGAAGGCAAATCTTCTGGAGCCTCAGAAATGTTGAATACCTTATACCAATTCACAAAAATTATGCAAAGTTGCCTTACCCTTGGGAGATTGTCAAGAAGAAGGAAAACTAAGTTAAACATTGTAGAAGACAGTAAAATAGAGTGGGTGAATTATTTCAAGTATTTAAGCAGCGTTTCGGAGGAATATCGGTTTTGTAGCAGAGGAGTTAGTAGAATAGCACCAATGATAAAGGAAGAGCTGTCAGGAGGAGAAAGATTGATAAAACGCTAATTTAAGAAAACATACTTTTAACATCTTTAAAATGGGTTGTGGAACGAAAAGGACTGGAAACCTTGATTTTGATGCATGCGTTTTGGGCGTAGATGCCCTCCCTCTTTCAGAAAGAGAACATGAAATGAACACTGCCTAAAATGTTTTCTAATGGAGAGAAACCTGCGTTGAAAAAAATATGCTAGGGAAAATAAAAAAGCAGAAAATAACTTTTAAATATAGTAAGGAAAAAGAAAGAGGATTTTTAGGCATAACGATTAAGTAGACATAAAAGAAGTGAGATCATGCGTGAAAAAAAAGGAATATTTGTAAAGATGGGTATTTTGATGAAGGGATTAAATAGTTGACGGCATGAATTTAATCGGAAATTATGAATTTAAGCATAAAAGGCACAATGCAGAGTAAACAAGAGAAAATTTGTAAAGTGTATTGTATATGTGTATAATTGTCAAAGACCCTTCAATGGAGATAGTAAATTTCTTTCTAAAAAGGCTGCAATGCCCGTCATCAGGTAAAACATTTAACGTACAAGGTGTGTATAAAAGATATCGGTAACAATTTTTTCATGGCGTGTTCGTGAAGTGCTTAATTCTGACCGTCAGTGAAGATTGAACATTATCGCAGATCGTATTGCCATTGATAAGATGAAAGTGCACACCATTTTAACTGAAAATATGGCGATGCAAAAGATGTGCGCTAAACCGCCCCGAAGAGCAGAGTCGAGTGTCTGCATGGAAAGAGCTACAACGTCATCGCAAAGATTCCCCAACCCCCTTTGTGTCCCAAATTGGCACCAGCAGGCTACTTCCAATTCCAAAAGTGTAATCTTCCCTCAAAGTACACTTCCATAGCACCCTAAGTGCCATCAAACAGTCTTATCCTTAAGGGATCTTCCGGAGCCCGCCTACCAAGGAGCCTTCGAGTGGTGGAAAAACTACCACAAATGATGTATGATCACATTTTCATCGTGATCGAAAGTTTTAGTACTATTTGGTCTTCACTACATATTCCAACTATCTTTTGCATAAAAGAAAAATTACAAATCATGAAGTTCTTGTTTTACTTCCATGCCTTCATAAAGAAATAACTGCTAATATGAGTTATTGTGGAATATTCTTATATCCTATATTTATTTAATAAATCTAACCTCATATCGTTGAATTTTACTGAATCTAGGTTTTTAAATAATGATACTGAAAACTCGTATCCAACAAATTAAATACAACATTTTTAAAGCAGGTTATCATATCCTTCCAATTTTTCTACGTGTAATTTCCAGTTTTCTGTATGCTGCCGAAATAAAATAGAAAGCATTCAATTTATGTCATATTTTTCTGTTTTCCATTAAGATGTAACTGTTTGACTTAAAGACATCGGGTTTGGAGAATCTCAAGTTATATTGTCATGTTTTGGGGTCAAGACGATCTCTCAATCTCTTTAAAGAAGGGAAATTCGGGTTGTAGTTTAAGTGCCACAATCTCCTACAAATTAAATCATAAACGGCTATTAAATTTTTGTTTCAATTGGCCAAAAAAGGTAACGCGTTTGCTGATGGGATGAGACCGAAGCTCCGGGTCCTCGTTGATTGTATTACATTCTTCCCTCTCCGAGATACACATCGCCAGCCCTTTTTCGTCTAATATTCTACTCATTCCAGCCAACCTTTTACCTCCCCCATAAACCATACACCCCTTCCACTATTCCTGCTCAATTTAATTTCCATGTCTCCCAATCTATTCCTGTTTCCTACCGTCTGCAAGGCCATTTCCTAAATATTGCTTCGTTAATGGACTAAATAGACTTTTCATTATATTATATCATTCTATATCGTATTCATAAACTGTGGAAAGCATCGGAACGTGTGATGGCAGAAAATTGGAAGCAAAGTGGACGCTGAAATAAATAGAAGAGCATGCCTCCCTCATCAGCTAAAACATTATAGTCTCTCATCGCAATTTTTTTGTATTCCCTTAGGGAAAACAAATATGTTATTTCTGAGGGTAAACCTGGAATTGAAGCTGGTATGGGATCAGAAGCATCAAAAGAACGGCACGGACTTAATAGTGTTCAGCGTTATTCACTCAAGCGCACTTTTAACCTTTGATTAAAATAAAAGCTAAGATTTTAAAACGGTGGCCTCATTGAAAAGAAGAAATACACCCGAGATTTCATCTGTTGAAATATAGAAATCTCATTTACCCCGAGGCAAACGAAGAGAGAAGAGAAAATTGTATGCATGTGTAGGGAAAAAAATTTGGACTCATGTTACCTTAGTGTGACACCTGACAGCCCTTACAATAATTAGTTCATTAAAAATAATGTTTCAGGCTTAGAATTGAATGAGCTCTACCCTCACCAATGAAACTAAACTTTGGAATGACTACTATGATTTTGGATGAGAATGCGACTTTATTTTAAATTATGGTACTAGACGCATTTTCCACCATGAATTATTATATTTATTCATAATATTTTGAGGCATGAATTCAAATTAGTTTCAGATTAGATTAGATTAAAAACTTTCATATGTGAGCATTGTAATGAAAAAATATTAGCGCTGCGGCTTTAGTAATTATTTATCATTCTTGGTGGTTAAACGTTTAATACGCCAAAATTTAAGCAGAACTTGATGCTTTTTGAGTTTATAAAATATATTTTTGGCAAAAAAAATATAGTTGCTTTTTCAGAGGAGCAATTAGATAAAGCAAATATATATTTTCTTAAAATTTTTGCTTTGGCTTGTCACTATGGATGAAGTAAACACATGGAAAGTAATTCAATTAACGGTTTATAATTTTAATGGAAGTTTATATTTATTTTAGAGTGAAGATACCTTCACAACCTAGATCAGGCCAGTAAAAATTACGGTATTCATTTTGCAGTACTCTTTGTTTTACCCTTTTTGTGATATACTAATTAAAACACGTGTTGATTCAATAAGAAAAGAGCTTGAATACTATACACAGAGTACTATTCCTTAAGACGCGTATGCATCACAGGGAATTGAATATCTCATATCATATTTTTTTTTAGAAAAATCACATGCACTATAGGGAATTACTCCTTACCCAGATGTTTGATTCTCATAGTTCAGTTGATTGATAGTCAATAATCAAAGAAATCTTAAGACTGCCCCTAATTAAAAAACCCATGAGTTTGAACATTATATTCAGCTGTATCTTTTTTGCTGCTCATGGTTTTCGTGAAAATTATGGTTATTTAGGGCTTTTATTTTAATTTTTTCGAATGATCGATAGATCTAGATTTGCCAATAGGCAAGGATCTTATTAAATCAATTCACACAGCATGAGATTACATTTATGAGAGCATTGAATTAGTGTGGTGGCTTGAGTAGCTATTTATTTTACATTTATTAAGTATTTATTATTCAATAATTATTTTGAGCGTGGAATTTAAGTGAAGAGAGAACAAAAATATGCTCTCTATGGTGTTCCGCGTATCATAGTGCGTGTATCGCTGTGTTATTTTGCCAGTATTGCTATTTAAGATGGTGACGTTTGCTTATTCTGAGAAATCTGATCAAAAGTGGACTGGGGCGTTGTGGAGGCGACAGAAAATATTGAAAGTTTACATTTGACCTAATATATATATATATATATATATATATATATATATATATATATATATATATATATACATATATATACACATAAAGTTATATAGCAGCTTACATTTTTAGAGTTTTCTATAGTTTATTGCAAACAGCTGAACATCAACTTCCTCGCCCATTATTCAACACGTTAACCGACGCAATCTCTTCATTACGAACCGGTTAAAAATATACATTCCTTTAAAGAAACTGAGGGAGATGTCGCGACGGTAACTTTTAACGGAGTCATCCGCTAAATATGAATCACAATGCAACAACCTCAGAGTGGATAAATCATTCACCTTTCCCAGGATTTGATCCCAGATACCTCAATGTATACCTCTCAGACATCGACGGATTATGGTTTGAATCCAGATCAAGGTGAGTGGTTACACTCTGAAATTGTTGCATTATAGTTATATATGATAAATAGTTTTCGTCAATAATAAATCCTCTCTTTTTATCAGTCTACTGCTGCATATACGTAATCAATATAAGATTAAATATTTATCTTTATATGCGAAGGGCCACGTTTTTTCAAATATTATGTCTTATTTCTTGTTTTTTTCCTCGTTTCTATTCAGCCATGATGAAATGCCTTCGTTTGAAGAAAGTTGATTTCAACAAACAAAATTAAGACTGCCAGATTAATAATTATTTGTGATAAAAATACTAAGTGGACTGACCAGTAGCTTCTTAGTTTTAGTACGATAATTACGAAAATAATTATCAATTCACATTCTAAATATCTAACTCCGGCTTCTTTAATTTTCTACTGTTTTCTTGTATTTCAAAATTTATACGGGATATCAAGAAAATCGGAAAATATTTTCGCGAAAAAATGAAAATAAATTTTATACGAATCGTATCTATAATCTCGTAACTATAATCATCTCAGGATTTCAAGCCCAAGATTGGTTTACTGTAGCTCTCCATTATTCCCTATTTAGTGTTCATGCCCTCACCCTCGGATAGGATCCCTGTTTAACGTCCTTCTTAATTTGCCCTATGTACTTGTCTCTTGGCCGTTCTCGCGGAAAATTTACTTCAATTTTTCCTTCTATTATGTTTCTTACTAATCCATTATGCCTCAAAGTATGTCCAATCTATCTACTTCTTCTTTGCCGTAAGGCTCTCTACATGGTGTTTCCTCTTTGGCTATTCTTTATACTTCATCGTTCTTTACTTTGTCTGTCCATTTTCTTTAGCATTCTCCCAGACCACCATGTTTCAAAGGCTTCTATTCTTCGTAGGTCAACTTTTCCAATATTTCATATCTCCGGTCAGTAGAGTGCGTTGTTCCACACGAACGTTCTGACGAACTGCTTCCTTGTTTTTAATAACTATAGACTTACTATATCAACAATTTATAATAAGGAATAATGCTATTTAATATATGATAGTCCTATTTCATCAATTACATTGCAGTATTTTTTGGGTTTAACTTGGTTCTTGCAACGCGCAAATGTATCCATTAATGCTTATAATATCAACTGATAACACTGAGACAAAATGAAAATGAATAAATCCAAAGAAATTCAATTGGTGACCTCAGTTTTCTTTAAGAAACTGAGAGTGGTACTTAAAACTTTCTTATCTTTTTTTTCGATCTATATATGATGCATGATGATTTCGATGGATGTAATTTTTTGAATTTTACCAATGCTTTATGCCCTAAAGCTTACTTTGTACTTTTCGAAGTAGAAATTGTCACCAGTCAGTCTATTTTTCTATGAAAGTTTGGTTTTCAATAAATCATTTCCCGAAAGGTGGCATGTGACACATGTTGGATACTGAGAACAAAAACATTTTGCATCAATACATTGTGAAATTTCTGTTTCAGAGCGCACTGCAACTCCCGGGGGTTGGTCATAATAATCAATTCACGTTGTCTCAAAAGTTTTAGAAAGTTTCAAATCTTCTATTTATAGGTATGGTAACTATAATTTGGCTAAGGAATTTAAAGCGCTTTCCGTGATTACTATTCTAAGTTGCGACGAAGATTCTTCCTCGGTAGCATCAATAAGTCAGATGGGCTGTAGATTGGACGTATTTAGTTCAATGTATTGCAAATTAAAAACGTTTAAACTCCTATCCGCCTTGGCTACGGAAATAATTTTCTCTTCCACTGATTCATGATGATGGATTATCGCATCTCTTTTTCG
This sequence comes from Hetaerina americana, assembly GCF_022747635.1. Lineage (NCBI taxonomy): Eukaryota > Metazoa > Arthropoda > Insecta > Odonata > Calopterygidae > Hetaerina > Hetaerina americana. The sequence goes on from NW_027286292.1 coordinate 19,580,901, forward strand.
CCAACCTCTCGCCCTCTCAAGTCCCTTTTTCGGATGAAGTAGTTTCCTTATGAATGGGAAATTGAAGCGTGCTATAAATTAAAGATAAGGTAGGTACCTGACGTATGAAGTAAGTTAGAAATTTATGAATTCCGCCTCCGAGATGCTAAAAGTTAGTAGTGTGGTTTTGTAGCGAGTTGAGTGCTCTGATAAAGAATCCCGCACCATAAGGGAGTACACTTGAAACATTTTCAGTTAAATGTATTCTAAATGAAGCGAAATATTTCAAGAATTATAGGTTTGCGTCAATATAAATCTATATGCTTCTTAAAAAATGGATTTAAGGAAAGTTTTAATATTCGTGATAAGAAAAAGGAAACAATTGAGGAATGAACTTGAGAACATTGCTTAAGAGAGTATAATTGCTAAGGATTAATCAAAAGAGAAGTAATGTAATAAGCAATTATTTTATTTTTAAACAAAATTTTAGGTAAAAAGCATTTCTCTCTATACAAACATATTGCATGCCCAAGCACGCCTTTTACGGAAATATTTATATATTTATGTGCCTCATATAGGAATTTAAGATGCAGTATAAAAAGAAAATAGCGAGAGTTAATACTTTATAAATGATTAAACTTATCCATTATTCTAAAACAATTGATATCAGAAAAATAGGAATTTTATCCTCTATTTCTTTCATATGAAACTATCTTTTGAAGCTGGTTTCTTCAGTAACATTTCCAATTCTCGCTAATTAAAGGAAAGTCATTTTGGCCGTTGATTCGTGCCCGACAATATTCAATGCATTTCATCTGTCATATAGTTTTGGTCAGCTGGTTTTTAAAATACGATACATACTTGAAATACAAGATAAGAATTTTGTGATTGTTGTGAAATACTATTATTATTACACATCGGTGTAACAAAGATGAATGGCAGAGAAATAAGAATAAAGACAGGACTCTACAAGCTGAATAAGTAATACGTGATTGATGCTGAATACGTAATGCATCATTAACTGCGTCATGATGTCGTATTACAAATGCCAGCATCCAATTTTCTTCCATGGGACCAGATATGCAAGTATTTGGTATGATGAGAAATGCTATTTTCCTAGTTGGGCTTCATGAGAATATTGTCCATTTGAGAAACATCATTTGACTTAGGATCGAGAATATTAACTGGCGTACATCCGTATATAGTAGCCTGATGCATATTCAAGCATGAAGGTAGAGGAGAGGAAGAAAAAGTAACTAGACCATCCTGCCAGCGAGAAACGGCTATCCATTGATGGGAGAAATATGACAAAATAAAATATTCTCGACGTGTAGCCCAATTTGCACGCATAAGTAAGGCCTTTTGTAAAACTTAATATTATAGAACTAACTACTGCGTTTTCTTTGATTGTTTTGCGATGAAACTTCAGCAACTAAAAGTGTTAAAGTCGTAAACATTTTGAATATAATATAATCTGAGTTTTTTGCAGAGTTGTAATTTGCACAGTTTGTTTCCATAATCTATTTCATCATATTTATTGGTAAGAAACTATGATTAAGTCCACGTAAGAAAAGTGATATTGCATGGAATGTGACAAACTATACATGAAAAGGTATTAATATTTCCTAAAACTAATTTCATTTAATATTAAAAATTCATGCAACACATCAATATTATATAACATTTAAAATTAAATTATATTAAGGCAACGTATTAGAAATAAAGTTAGCTATTTTGATAGTGAACTATTGCTACTACGAGCAAACATATATGTGGAGAAGGAGATGTTGGATGCATATTTAGAAAAATGAAATACCATATCCATTTTATAAGCTTTGTGTTTCTGGTAAAGGCGTCATAAATTAACATCCAGAACCCTGTCGCTATTACATTTTTTTGTAATAATTTTGGAAAGCCAAACCATGAGGGCATACTTATTTTGCTTTAAGCGTCAAATTCCATATGTTGGTTCTATAAAGCTAAAAAAAAGCACCACAGGTGAGATACGTTCTTTGCTCTTGAGCGTCTAATTTAGGGACAAAATTGTTCCCCGAATATATTGAGAACAATATTTTTCTGACGTGACTACATGTCACACCACGTCGGCTCGGTTGTGGAGGGTATTCAACTCATGCCAAGCTCCAATCGCCTGATAGCATTCGTTCAGTGTACATGGTGTTTTTAGTAGACCCCTATCGTTTGACTCGGTACAGACCAAAATTCAGTGAACAGCGATTGAACAGGGTTATACCATCAAATTTTGCGCTGGACTGGGAAATTCGGGTACGGAGACGTTGGGTAGAAACTTAAGAAATATTGAAGAAATAAAGCATATCGCAAACTGTACTATTTAAATGTAACAAGCTCTTCAAAGTTATTCGAGAGAGTGTGAAGGACGACCTTGTGCTGGATGACTGTAAATAAATAAATTAATAATAAATTTATAAATAAATAAATAAATAAATATATAAATATATATATATATATATATGTATATGTATAATATATGTATGTATGTATGTATGTATATATATATATATAAGTATGTATGTATGTATATATATATATATATATGTGTGTGTGTGTGTGTGTGTGTGTGTGTCGACGAAATATTACATCCATTATTTGCAACATATGGTAGAATTATTCGGTGAGATTATTGATAGACATTTCAATATGCAAACCCAGAAATAATCATAAATATTTGCCAAAATGTCTGAATGAGTCTAATCAACTGAGTCCCTTTTGGTTCTGAAAACATGTCGCGCCTAAAAATCACCAGTTTATCATATTTAATTCCGTGATTTAAGCTAATTTTGTTTGATAGTCAACCATTTCTTTGAAATGGTTGACTATCAAACCAAATTATCTTTTCATGATCGATAGAATCACCCCATTTGGGACAAAATAAAATCATTGCCGACATCAAATAAATTAAAGGTATTATTAATTTGAGAAAAGGCCAAATAGAACCATCCATTAGAGACTGAATAGAAAGAATACAGTATCGCCATTGGTAGCAAATGTCTCCGGGAAAAACCTTAACGAGGTGAATAAATAAACGACAGAGTGGAGAAGGAGCAACCACCCAGGGCGCGGTGAAGCGAACGCCACTCTTACGGTCCCCACACCCCTCACTACTCTCTCACGTCTCTCCGATGGCCCCCTGCCCGCCTGCCTCCCCGCGAATCGAACGGAATTACTAAGTAAACAGAGGGGGGGGGGACGAAATTGAATTTTGTTCGTCTGGCGCTACTACGTCGCACTGAACGGGGGAAGAGAGATTGGAAGACCATATAGTCAAAGGGTGAAGCAGACACGAGCCAACCTTAAAGTGCAAATGCCATAGGAAGGATTTCGCGGCAAGAACGTAAACGATCATACTCTGGGAATGATGAAAAAAAGGGTAAATTAAATTCTTAGACATAAAAAGGTGGAACTATTTACCTAACTCGGAAGTGCTTCAAACCCAAATAATCCAATTCCCTTGGACATATGTTGAAGCGTTGCCCTCGACTTAGAAACTCTCACAAGGAGTAGGAAGTTAATGAGAGGGACATTTTGGCAGAATTTCAAGAGAAGGGTCGTCTAAACGTTGATATGGATCGTGGTTTTGTACTGCGTGGTAACAAAGTCATTTAAGTATGATTATGTGGATGGATTAGATACATTTGAAATATGTGGGGAAGGATGAAAGAGGTGAAACGTAGAAAGAGGCAAACAAAAAAAGAAGAGGAAGGATAGCGGAAATAGAGAGGAAATATTATGATAGAAATCCAATAGTCCATTGAAATAGCAAACTTTTGCTTTTTTTGTAGAATTGAAAAATTGAGTTTCATGCGGTAATTAAACACTTCTATTTAAAACGCTTAAGACTAACTAAGATCAAAGCCGATTTGGATTATGTTCATATTACATCTGCTCCTGTGTTTGCGGGTTTTTACAGTTAGGCAAATAATGATGACATATAGCCATAATAATACATGGCCATATACCATAGTAAGATCTGATTTTTTTTCATAACCACCAGTGATTTTTGAGATGCACCTTCATTGGTTGGGGTGTTAAATTTAGTATTTGTTTAGCTTCACCTCTTTTCCATGTAATACAGTACAGCTATCCACCCACTGTCATTACTTGTTCCTAAACTGTTCTCCCATACCTCACAAGCATCCCTTCCTTCACACATCAACCTGGCCCATTCCCCATCATCAATAGTATCAAATATTGACTGGCTGGCTAACCAAAAAGTAAATAAGGCTTCGAATTATTGTGGCTCGGGATAGGGCTAGAGCTGCAATATTGGTGTCTAAACCTTCTACACTCAGTACGCATCCTACTATGGGAATGTGCAAATTCTGGTTTTTCTATTTGGTTCACTCGGTACTGATAAAATGTGCGCTGCAATAGATAAATCCCGCGAGTTCTGAAGTGAATTTTGTGAATAGGGTTTGACTGGCAAAAACCACAAGCAAATTGGAATTTTTAGGCAACATTGGAAAGTGTATGGAGACAGAAAAATGAGTCAAGGTGGAGTGAGGCAGCGGTGCATTATGTCACACAATATCTCCACCAATGTTCATAACGAGGACCGCAGTTTTCAGTCTAGCATTGCGACAGATGAACTCATGGTGAATGCGAACAACAAAATTCGTGAATATCGCCATTTTAAGATTACGGATTTCTTGCTAAACGTGGCTTGCAACGCAACGCTTTGACAATGGCAGAGACGCAGAATTAAATAGTGGTTTAAACACGTGGTTAAAATGTACGGTGGAAGATTTCTTCTGACGAAATAGGAAAGTTTGTGCATAGTTATGATAAATGTCACAACTTTAAAAACGACTTTGTAGAAAAATTGGTTAAAAAATGCCTTGCGCATTAATATGATAAAACTTTTTCTTTTCACTTGGTTCATATTTTATTTAAAAACGAGAGTTACTTTGTGGAAACATATTTTATTTCTATCTAGGATAGAAATAGGTTATGTTCTCTAACTGATCGTACAGCCTTCTTCCTTTACAGCACACTTCTTCCTTTACAAAATTCTTACTCTCAGTATGCTGAACTACACCTGAACCCGTCGGTTATTTTATGTTTGCTAATCTTCCTTCTAAATTTGATTCACAGTTTGGCCATATTCCCTTACTCTCTATCTCTTTGGAGTACGAGTGTTTTGCTCGTATATGAGGTATGCCTCAAAAGTAGTGGGACTACGTCGGTAAAAAAATGTGTTGCGAGAATGGATACATTTCCTCAAAATTCTTCGAAGTAGCATTCTTGTGCATCCTCTCACCACGGTCAGTAGATTTTCTACGCCTGGTACGCTTTCGGGAATGCGAAACTCGGAACGCTGCTGAGCTCCCTCGTCATGACCTGTTGTAACGCTTCCACCGAGCCGTGATGATGTCCTTTCAGCACGAAACTGAAGTGGGGGAAGAAGAAGAAGTCCGGTGGGGCTGAAAAAAATTTGGATATCTTCACTCACATCGTCGAGAAGCTCTTGGCGAGTCCGCGCGTTAGTTTCCTTTTATTCGTCGGAGAGCACTTGTGGTACCAACTTTGCACACACCTTTTCCAAACACCTGTTTTCAGTCATAAGCCAATGCATATCACTTAAAGGGGTTCCAAGTTCATCAGAAATCATGCGAATACTTAATCTGCGATTCCTTTCCAGTCAAGCCTTCACTCTTGCAAGATATCCGTCAATTTTTGAGGTCGATGGGTTTCCTGATCGTTATGTGTCTTCAACATCTTCTATTGTCTCGAGAAACAACTCGTGCCACTCATAAACATTGGATTTGACCATGGGGTTATCGCCATAGGCCTAGAGCATGTCATGAGTCTCTTTCCCGGTTTTTCCAGGTTTAACATAAAATATGTGGGCGTGGTGCTATTCTAATAACTAGCTCATGACGAAGCTTAACGAGGTGAGTTTATATTCATGTCGGTTTTGCACATGAACGATTCGCAAAGGCTGGTAGCCAGCTGTCTCCAGGCCTTTAGACTTTCTAAGATTCCCCTCTCTCGAACACAGCCGGAGAAAACGCCGCCCGTCATTCCGCATTTCCGGGAAAAAATAAGTCAAACTACTTCTAGGACAGACCTTATATTACCTTATCATTACAGTTCCCGTAATCCGTTATCCTTCCATCTCACCTCGCACAGCCCTAAAATGAAATTATTTCTTCCCTTTCTTATCTAGCGCGTTCCTTTGTTGTGATCTCTGTGCTGCTGCTCTCTTTCGCATGCATACATGAATTTTTTAACATGACGAACGCGGTATGCATGCTAATCCCCCTGTTGGGCACAACTTAAGGAAGAATGTGATGGGTACCGAATTTGTCATCACTTATTGTCTCAACGGTACCTGTTTTAAACGTCCTCAGACAATGATTAAGGTGTTCCACGTTGCTTTCCCGAATAGCCTTTTTAATATGGCACCACCAATGAAATTACTAAAGAGAGCACAAGGCATATGAGAAGTACCAAACTTGATGCCAGTGATTAAGATCTAGGGTACGATGTATATCCTAAGGATAAATTATGATTATTTGTATTCAATCAGTTATGGTAGGTTTTAAATGGACACAACATAAAATGGCACAATGAAACATTTCCCTTTCTCTTCCAAAAAACCACAACCTCATTCACGATAGTACAACAATTTCCTCTCCAACTCCTTAAGTCCTTTCATTCTATCGCATATGCCTATATGCATATCATCTTTCTACATAACAAATTGAGTAGCTTCAGGCGTGATAGAAAAGTGCTACGATCAATTATTCATTATCTTCCTACAACTTCTTCCTCAGCCTTTTCCGCAGTGCTTATTCTACTCCTTTCTTCCAAGGGACGTACTCCAACGTTAAGGTTTATTTTGCTCCAACATTGTGATGATAGGAATGTATTAAGAAATATGAATATGTTCTATTCCCCGATTTTGTTTAAATATTATGGAAATCAAATATAATTAATTATTACAAAATGTGAAGGACCATTATTTAGGAAGTCAGTAATAAATATTCTTACCAACAGAAACAAAATGAGAGAATCTGGATAATACGGTGGCTAACATACTGATTTCCCACGCAGAGGGCCTTTGTTTGAACCTTAGAGACGGCATATATTTTCAGTGGCACCCCAATCCATCCTTTAGGTGCTATATGGAGGGTACTTTAAGTGAGTACGCCGTAGAGGACGTTCGGCAGAGGACACTTTGGCGCCTTCCCTTAAGAGCCACCGGGTTTCTCTCCAATCTTCTTCCATTCCCATCCATACCTAGTGGCACAAATAACCTTAAAGCTACCACATGTTCAATAAATTCCATAGCATTTATTTTATGTCATTTCCTGGTTCAATTGGAATTTTTCCTTACTCATGTATATTCCACAAGACTCTTAACATATTATATTTATAGAATTTTACTGAGAAGTGTTTGCACAAACTTTCGATACATAAATATAGAGATTATGAATATTAGATGGAAGATATTTTTTATATCTATGAAACATTTGACGTTTATGAAAGTATGCATAGCTATGATAGCATGCGTGAAGGTATGCATAGCTAAAGGAATATTATTTACACTGCGAAAATGGTATGCATGATCGGTGTAAGAGCCTCAATCCCCATTGTATTTATGGGCCTAATTAGCATCCATAACTTTAGCATACTATTTAATACGAAATATTATTTACACTGCGAAAATGGTATGTATGATAGGTGCAAGAGCCTCAATCACCATTGTATTTATGAGCCTAATTGGCATCCATCCCTTAACCATTGTATTTAATAAACAGGTTTCATGCAATATTGTCGTACAAAAATCGTTTTTATGTACCTAAGTAAAATCGTTGATCATGGGGACTTGTCCTTTATTTTAACATAGCTTAGACACATTGCGATTACTCTAAGGTAGCTATATAATTTTGAAGCATTATAGTGCATGAGTGTTATACGTTACCATTCGATCGTACCATATGCCTTTTGATTAGATAGCTATGCTATCCTTCTAAAATAATGGCACCCATACAAATGTATTATATGATTTTGGCCCTGAAAAAGTCAGCCCAACGATGCTTTAACATGCCGATGGCGGGGAGGTGAAAATTCCAATTACAAGTCTTTATCAACGCGGGGATTGGTTTGATTAATGACGTATTTCAGGTTTGTTAAACTATGATTTCAGACGCGAATACCTTGCAGTTATCATACCATTCATAATATGACTAGCTTCTATTATTTAAATTAGGAAAGAACGCAGTAAGTCGATCTTTTATGCATTTTTCATGTATTTTAGCTATTTTTAAATGGTTGCTACTTGAACTTTAGGAACACTTGCACACTTCTCTTGTGGTCTTAAAAAAAAGAATTAAGGCGTTTAATTATAGTAAGAAAAAACAAGGAAAAAATATAAATTTGTTATTATACTAATGAAAAAAATTTTCCCATTAGTTTATTTTTATGTTGAATAATATTTCAACAGTTTTTATGTTGTAAAAATATCCATATTCCTTTTCCAGAAATATTTATTTGAGAATACGAGATATATTTGAAAAATAAGAACCGTTAGGTAATAAATATTATATTATTTGTATAAAAACGTTTTATTGGCGGTTTAAGTTTCTGATAAACAGACTTCACTTTTATTATAACTGCCGTTCAATTCCAAGCAATTTTCGCCACGGTTCTCTTCCACCTTCTTTGATCCCTCAGCACAGCAGGTCTCAGCCTGGGAATCGCACCAGTTTACAATGGCGGCCCTCAGCACCTCGTCGCCTTCAATCCATTGTCGACCAAGCCACTGTTTCGAGCGCAGGAATAGGAAATAGTCGCTAAGTTTAAGGCTGAGCTTAAAGATAGCGGTCCAAAAAGGCTTGTCCACTGAAAATTGTCTCCTCTTTGCTTTGGTTGGTGATAACTCTAGGTACCCACCTTGCACACCTCTTCTGTAATAGGTTTTTTAAATGCTCTTCGGTATCAATAGAGTAAATAGTGATGCGTCCAGCAGGAACAAATTTATCAGTAAATGTACTAATTATCCAGCGTCGAACGGATCACAGTCACAGGTTCTTTTGACAACTCGCCATTCATCATGCACCTTTGTGCAGCCGTTTTTGAAGTTTCTACGACATTTTCTAACCCTTTTTTACCCTATAGATCAATTAGCTAAGAACAACTTCCAACAAATTTGGGCAGCAAATAATCCTTCAACGAAAATTGATTGGAGAAAATAACTTCAATGGCTTTGGAAACAATGAGTTAATGGCTGGAACTGCTTGCGATTACCTCTAAGCCAATATTTTTTAAATACTCGTAATTCACCATGATATGAGATAGTAAAATAATAATCTTTTAATTCATAGCAGCACCGGATTTTCTTTTAGCATTAGCATAATTTTGAGTTTAAGATTATTCAATGAATATGTTTTCAATGAAAAATGATTTAATGATAAAAGATTCTGAAGTTAATTGCTCGATCATGTTTTCTACATAGTGATTATAATTTTTATATTTTCACGGATTGACTTTTCAATGTTCAACCATTTTATTTTATGTACATAAAATAGTCATTTTTTCATTCTTCGGAGGGAAAACAATTTGATAAATGAAAATACATAGTATATATGACTCGTAAAATCTTAATCGTCAAGTGCCCAGTAATTTCCATCTAGTTAATTCAAACAACCGGTATCTAGATCTATATTTTGAGCATAATACTTGATTGTTACACCAGTCATTAATTAATATCACGACATAAATTCATCAAGTTTTCATATAATCGATAGATTGAAGTTTGTCCTTTTTCTTCCCGACTGAAAATCCTCCATTTCATTACCACTTCAAATCCTCTACCCACACTACTAACACTTCTCAGTGTTCCACATAAGATTTATTGTGGATAACTTTTTAAAAATAAAGACATTTAAATTCTTTAGATTAAGAGGCTCAATCATTAGGCTGCGCATAACTTTCTTTGTCGATAACCTCTTGGTCCACTAAAGCATATTTTTATTTTCTGCAGTCTTCTTTCAGTCCTTCCTGATAAATTCCCGATGGAAAAATAGCCACTGATATTTTTCAAATAAAGTATGCTCCAACTTTATGAGATACAATTGTCTGTACCAAGAGTGTTGCCATGCAATTTGAACAAGATATATGAGTCAGCAACTCCTAGCGTGGAAGTAACGGCAAAGTTATCTAGTTATAGTGTCCGTCATGAAATTAAACTTCCTATTTAATCTTTGTCTTGTGAGATTCAACGATAGATCAAAGGCCATCTCGATAATTTACATTCCCTCCCAGCTTTTTTACCCCAAAACTAACACTTAATTTAACAAATCTTCTGATTCTGAGTTTCGTCATGTCATGCACCATAGAAAATAGTTTTGTCCACTTACAGGGTTCGTCCGGAAAATAAGTGTACTGAGCTCAGGAAAAAAAATGTATTACACTTTTACATATCTTAAGCTAATATTCCTCAAAATAGGACCCTTGTGAGTCGATACACTTGTTCCAGCGGCGTTCCCATTCCTGGAACGCTCCCGCGAAGGCATCATCGGAAACCTCTCGAAGACATCGGGAACCTCTCGCCGTCGACCTCTTCTCTGCCCTCCACGAACATCTTGTGCCACCGAAAGATCATGTTTCTGGACATGGCTGACTCCCCGTAAGCCTGGTTAATCATACCGACAGTTTCGGTAGACGATTTCCCAAGCTTTACCGCAAATTTGATGGAATAACGCTGCTCCAAAAACTTCGGCATCGCGTTCCGTGACGTGGGTCGAGCGTGGAGGTTCGCGTTAACAGAGCTCCTCACTACACCACAGCTCAGAGCCGACTGCCTTTTTCAGCGTCGCTTGCCAACATACCCCCCTCCAATCTCAGCCCGTCAGAGCGGTGCTGGGCGCGCCTGGAGCGGCGGGAAAAAATCAGTTGTCAGTACACTTATTTTCCGGACGAACCCTGTACAAGTCGATGCATCGGAGGGCCTTGAGAATTGAGGAACCGAAATACTCTTCATTACTTACGATGAAATGTGCACACAAATAATTAGCAACTGGATGATGGGATGAATTGTAGACCATCTAATGGAAAAGTGATATGTATACTAAAAAACCCAAGCCTGGAAAATAATTCATAATAAAGATTCTGATAGATGGAAAAATGTATGCGACTCACTGCATGCATCATTCGTGGACTAGGAGAAGACTTTAAAGCCCTGATGTGACAGGCAATGCTTATATTCTTTTAAATAGTTTAAAAGATAAAATAATAGTATATTTTCTGAAAAAGAAGTAGCTCGAAATACGAGGGTTGGCTGAAAACTAATGCACACATGCTTGTAGACCATAAACAAAAGGACCTTTCAGAAGCACTCCTGGTGGCATGTGGAAGTAACATTTCCCCTCAACATACATGCGCACCTTTGAGGTCGTTCCATTCATCCAGTGTATTTCGAGAAGCGGAAATATGGAGACGTGTTCTAGTGCAATGTCAACGCCAGCTAAACAGCGTGCTGTTATCGAATATCGAATTTTTAACTGCTGAAAAGTGACTCCTCCTGAGATTCATCGTCGTTTAAAGGCTGTTTATGTTAACATTGTTGTTGATAAGTCTACTGTTAATCGATGGGTAGTAAAATTTCGTGGTAATGATAAATAGCCTGTAAAAAATCGCCTATGAGAGCGATAATTGTTGATGAAACATTCAGCGGACGTCCGATCACTGCCACAGACGATAAACATCGCAAACTATTCTAAGATTTAATTCAAAATGACACGCAAATCACTCAAAAGCGTATGGGAAACCATATTAGATTATCCAAGGAATACGATTTTCCGTGTTTAAGGCAGCCTGGCGCCGATAATCTTGCAACATGACAACGGTTGTCCACACACCTCACGCGCAACTGGAGAGGCTCTGCGAAACCTGGAATTTGAAACGATTCATTGCCCTCCTTATTCCCACAAGAATCCTCCCCATATTAACTCAAGAGATAGTTCAAGACCGGTCGTGTTGCAAGAATTTAAGATTTATTGAGTGTTTAACACGTAATCCGATTTCACCTCGGTCGATGAGTTGAAGGCAGCTGTCAAGTCTTGGTTCCGGAAAAATTGGGAAAAGTTCTTCGGGGACTGAATGAAAAAGTTGGTACACGTTGGAAGAAATGTGTTAGGCTTAACGGTGGCAATGTTGAAAAAAATATAAGATTTTGAAACTTAAGAATTGTACTAAAATGTACTATTTGCCTTGTCTTGCTTTATGTTTTTGCTCGCGCTCTACTAGAATGTGTGAATTACTTTTCAGTTTACCCTAGTAGATATGAATGAAATATTGAAGGACAATAGAAGTGAGAATAAATATTAGTAATAGAAAAGGACGATATTTCACAACAAAATTATTGAACGTATTAATGTTACAGCCCAGAAAGATGTGAAACGAGGAAAAAAGGTAGTAATCATTAACGGGTACTTCTAAAATGGTTCGTTTTCTTGATTAAAATGCATATATAGCCGGAAATCCAGAAAATGTTTCAGGCATTATGGAGCAAAATTATCTTATTACTTCAGAAAATTGTTTTATCACTTGCTACTCATTTATTTTTTGTTACTTCTACTATATCATGTAAATCGAAATAAATAAATCTGAAATCCTATATGTACATACAATTATAAGGCGCTGCAGGCTGATATCACCTTTAGAGGAAATGAATATTAGGAAACAAAGTGTTTTACACCACTAGAAAGTAAGGTTATTTAGAAAGAAATGAGATAAAAACAAGGTACAGTGAACTCAAAATTGTAATTTTAAATGTAGAAGAGCATTAAAATGTCAGAAAATGAAAAGGCGTAATATTAAAATATTTTTTAATAAAATATTAAATTTATTAATTATATATTAATTATTTAAGAAAGTTTTTAGGTAGTTTAAAATTGTGTCACTTCAGGTGCGATATGGTGTAATTCGTACATCAAAATGACCAAATGGTTACACTTTTTCACTGGCTATTGATTTATTGCACGACCAGTTTCGATATTCCACAGAATCTTTGGATTCGTTATATTTCAGCAGTATTTGTCTCTTTTTGATTAAAAAAATGGAATAAGTGAAAATAAAACTAGGCGCATATAACTTAAATAAACTACAGCAGGAATCATATATTAACAATATAATCTAAAGATTAAAGGAGAAAAAGAATATAAGGGGAGACTATAATAAAATATGGCGCATATTAAAAATAAGATAAGTCAACTTAAGGATTAAATTTGACCCAAAGATTTTGTTGAATTAAGGACCTAAAAAGGTTAAATGGTATATAGTCTTCGTAAAACCATATAGGACGAAGAAAGCCCGGCAAGTATGTAAGAAAAGTTAAAAAAAACTGTAAATTTGAGCGGCGCTGGTACGCTATTGGTCGAAATACCGATAATAGCTTGTAATTCAAGAGTATGATCAAATTCTTTTCGCAAAAGAAATAATTATGCCTAGACCAAAGCAACACAAATGACATATTATTCTTAAATAAAGTTTACGCGAATATAAATGTGTTTTCTTTTTTTTGCCTTTAATATTTCATTTACTTTCACGCAACTAATATTTTCAATGGCAATCCATACCGAATATTAAAATTACGTGAACGGAAATTTTGAGTCGACCCACAAGTTTTATTTATAATCCCAGTACTTGAGAGTATTTTATTAAACAAATAAATGCCAAAAATAATCTCTTAGTTAGAAACCTGCATTACCGAATAAGGTATAATAAAATCGATGCACAAATAGTTAGTATTTATCCACAGACAAAAGAATAAGCACAAATCTTTTTAATATCAATCAAATACTTCCAGGAAGTGAAGCCTGAAACCAAGCAAGGTAAAGCATTTACGATTAAAGGAACTTCACTTAAAGTAGTTTATCTAGTACAAAAGATAAACCAATGGAAAAGTTACCGATTATATACATTTAATGATGGCAAATCAATATAAAAATTTAAACATAAATTGGAAGAAATATAATTCCTAAAAAGTATAAATGTAAAACATATGCAAAACAACGTCACAGTATAATTACATTTCTATCCATTTAGTTAATTGTAGATTTGTAAAGGGTTAATTTAATTCGAATTTGTTCACAAAATTAAGTTGACTTTCGCTTTAAAACTGATTAGTCGCCATCATAAAATTTCCCTAAGATATCGCTATCGGTGCCAACGAGAATTTTTTGCGGCTGAAACCTCTCTTCTCCGAAACAGAAAATTTGCATTCCATCCAATAGATACTCATTCAAATATGACGTTGAGTACTCAAACCTTAGCTTTTGGAACATTATGATGTTAACTTGATTTCACGCTGAAGCATTGGATTGAGAGGAAAATTTACCGGAAATTTGCATTACCTTCAAAGAAGGGAGATTCAGACCCCGAGCTCCAAAAAAAGGGAGAGAGCGTCCACCGGAGCTCCTCTATAATTGCTTTAATTAAAAATATCATTTCGTTCATTAATTGGGAGACATTTTGCGCTGGCAGGGAGTAACCATGACCGTGCCACGCGATTTTTTTATGCCTTCCCGCTTTCCGGCTATGAAACCTTCAACCCTGTTCACTCCAATCCCTTCCTCCTAGCCACAAGCCTATTCCATCTACGGAAATTCAGTTCATGGTGCAGGGGGAGGCTAGTTGATCGTGGTGAGATTTCCACGGGACGAGGGGTGGGTGGGGCGTAGTTGCGGGATTACGGGGTTTGCGAAGGCGGGTCGGCGACTCCATTCTCGTCAAGTGGCACCGCAAAAGGAGAGCAGGTGTGGCCCGCCAAGAGGGCCACTCTTCTCGAGCGAATTTCGAGGCATGAATGGGGGATTTAACCGCGGAGCCAGGCTACAAGAATGTGTGGCTTAAAATCCTGGCGAATGTTGTACCATGGGTAAAAGCCAGGTGGTAGGGAGCGTAGATGTTGCGTTTGGAGCTTGAGAAAATGGGCGAGTGTGAAGGATATTTTTAAAATTTTTCTCTTTACCTTGTGGGAGGATATGTTCTTTACATGAAATTTCCTCAAGGTGCAAAGAGAGTGCTAATATTGCCATTGTACCAACACGCAACTGTACCCATCGAGCGCAAAGGATGAGTGTGTGATCGAAGTTTACCTGGTTCCCTTTTAAATGGTATCTACGACTCAAAGGCACTTACATCTCAGGTGGATTTTTAATTTCTTTTAGGGGGAGCCGTCTTTCCGGGATAGTTTTCCTTACCTCTACAGCCGAGAGCGTTTCTGCGTAATCTAATAGGATTAGTCATTAAAGACGGTTATAGGGTTCACGAATCTGGTTTCTAAATTGCAGTGTAATCATTTTCAGGCCCACACCCGAAACATCTCTGCATATTTAAGTAGTAGGCACGGTTACTATGTCTCGGCAGTAAAAAATTCTAAAGAAAAAAGGGAAATAATAGGTTCTTGTTTCACTAACTACGAGTAACCTTATTATGAAATAGATTATTAATGTTAATGGCAATAATGGAAGTAGAACTTCATTCACACCCACCCATGTTCATCATCGCTGATTATCAAAACGGATACGGCTTAATCTCAATTTAATAGGGAAGGCAGTTCCGTATATAAAAAGGTGGCTCATTAGGTACACTCGAAGCTTTAAAAAAGGTAGCACAGTCAATTCTTTAAAATAGTAATTTCTTTGAATGAATAGTCACTTTGCATGCTAGTTTAATTCAATCCAATTCAATAGAGACTATACGAGTATGAGAAGCGAAGAAAACAACGAAATCCACGAGAAATAAAGAAACAGAACTAAGGATAAACAAATTATGAACCTAATATAATGATTTATATTTAATCATTTTTTATTCTGAAAAAAATGCATGCAACAAATTTCTGTGTTCCAGGGCGACATATTTATGTTTGTTTGCTGTACCACTTCCATTGCATTTCATATGATAGTCATAGTTTTCAAAACTGCGAAACATAATTTTATTGATCTTTGTGATATATATATTTTTCCTCAAGTTGGAAAAATGATTTCACAGCATGAGTTGATGTATTGTGCCGATAGAAATGGTGGTTTCAGTGATAGTACCAGCACTGTTCTGAAACCTATGGAAATACACATTCTACTTCAGCGCGCTTGTATTAAAAGACTTTCATGATCAATATTTCATATTCCCCAGCGTTTAATCTCAGTCTATTTCCGTCAAAGGTTTTCATCTCGAAAATAGCCTCATCTCGCAGCCACCCTTGCTATGACACTCCGACACTCTTCCCCTCACTCTCACTCCAGTTCAACTCATCGTACTACTCCACCCATTCCCTTACCTCCCCTATAACCACGGAAACAGCGCTTGCTTCGGTACCTCCACCGCAATTCGATCACAACTCCTGCTACTAGAATGCCACGAATCGTGGGAGCCTTGTCTTTTTAGGTATCATGCCAGGACTCTCTGACACGAGCGCATACTCTGGTCAATTCCGGTCGATGCAATGATCGCAATTCATCCCAGGACGTTAGGCACTTCTTCCTTCTACCCTTTCTCCAGTCCCTTTTTTCCTTAAGTTTCCCAGTCCAAGCATTCCTCACCATCATGAAGGCTCTATACCGCTCAAAGAACGTAACACGTTGGCAATTTTCTTTACTACGCCTCTCTCATTCTCATTTTGAGTCATGGTTTTCATGTTTTATTTTGATTCTAGGGATAAAAAGTTAAAGCGAGCTAACTTTGAGAGTGTAATTTAAATTTAACCTGAAAAATGACTGAAAACAAAAAGACATCGAATTTTTTTTTTCAGTTTCAGGTAAAGGAGAAAAAAAATTACTTATGTTTTCCGGGAACAGTTGTAGGGAAGGCGAATGATTTTTACACTCTCAAATTGTTGCATTGAAATGGAAATTAGCGGATGACTCCGTTAAAAGTTACTGTTGCCATCCTCCCGCAGTTTCTTTGGAATTTGTCAAGGTATAAACAGCCTAAGGTTTTAAAATTTGGCTTTAACCTCGAGTACTGTGGTGCATCGCGCACGACTACGAATGCCTGTGACATTGTATGTACGGTATTTCGTCACAACATCTTGTTCCTTTAAAAGCCCCAAAATTTACAACGAATATGTGCTTATCTGTGTCAGAAAGCTGTGTGTAAAAATCAACAGCTAAGAAAATTGAAGAATATTCTTTCAGGCAGATGATGTGCCCAATTAAAGTCATGGGTTACAAACGAACAAGCAAATAGGAGGACTTCGAAAGTTCACAGTAATAAAATGATTAAATCGGAATTATTATGCAAAATCTTTTCTTGCACTAAAATGATTTGGCAGGTACGCTATGCATAGGTAATGTTTGTGATGAGAGTATACTCAAGCCTATGCCATAGTTATTCCCTGAACAAGCTTGCTGATTGGTAATTACTTCTTGCTTTCTTTATGACGAAGAACTCTGAAATGGATTAAATCAAAAGAGAAAGGGAAAGACTTTCAAATTATTCCGGATAAAATGACTAGTTTACCACTACTTCTTCGGATAAAGACATTATTAGTTATTTTGGTTATGAGAGAGAAAAAATGGTTTTGTGCATTTAAAGCTAGAACTATCACTTCAATGAATAGCTTAAAATGATACATACGAGGGGTGTTCGAAAACTATCCGACCTGCGTTATATCTCCTCATTGGTGCTAATCTTCGTCATCCGGGTTGTGGTATCCTTCGAAGTAGTCCCCATTTGATTAAACCACACGCTCCCAGCGGTGCTTCTGCATCTTAAATCGCATTACTCTTAATCGTCTCGATGTCGTCGAACCACTTTCCTCTGAGCGCCATTTTCAATTTTGGGAGCATCCGACTCTCAGGGAGCTATGGCGGGACTATACAAAGGCTTGCGAAGCTATAGAATCTTCTGTTTTGTCAAAAATTACTCCATAAGCTTCAATGAATGCGCTGCCGCGATATCGTGGAGAAGAAACCAGTCACCGCTGGACCAGACACGCGGTCATTTTCTTCTCCCGGCATCAAGCAATCCTTTCAGAACTTCAACATAATATTCTTTTTGTGAATCGCCTAACCTTCTTGAGCAAATTTGTAGTGCAAAACACCCTCACATTGAAAAAGATAATTAAAAAAGCAGGTTGGATACATTTCAGACACACCCCGTATGCATTAGATTACCTATACTATGTACATGGGACTCGGCAGTTGAGAGTTAGACAACAGACTGAAGGTCCCGAGTTCAACTCCCGGGCAGGCCTCTCCAGGTTTCACCTGAGAAGTGTGATTTTTCGGGTTACCAGATCTTTCTGGGAAACCCTAGCCGGCACATGGATATGAACTGACCCCCCTACCCTGATATGTGAATTTCACACGCCATCGGGCTTCGTATTGAATGAACTCTGCTCTCACCTAACAAATCGACCTTGAATGAGACAAAACAATATATCAGATCCAAATAAATGGCTTGAGAAGAAGGAATACAATGAGAAAGGCATGGGTAAATGTCACTTGAGACACTCGAGGCAAAGAGTTTTAGAAGGCACACTTTTAACTTTGGCAACCAGGAAAAACCAGGTATTTTAATAAGCGAGAAAGTCAAAGGTAGAAATTGTCGGTACCCTGTGCAGAGAAATGATATGAAATGGAATATATTAGACGGATGCATGGAAGAAAATGATCCCGCGGCTTCAAGCATAATTGCGGAAGGCGCAGGTATAATAGAATTAGTTTTAATAAGTTTAGATGACAGTAAAAATTGAACACTATTACATACAAAAAACAATAGTTATTCATGCAAATATTATATTCAATAAGAGTAGTAGGTAATTTGATACCGCCTTTGTAATTATTGAATTTATCTCAGTGACATTGTAGGTTACAATCCATTTAAAGAGGCTATTTTTAAAACAAAGAGTCTCCATAATGCTCATATGAATTCTTATTTCTTTAAATAAGGAAAGCATGCAGTTTTTTACCAAACACTTTGCCCTCATTCTCTGGTTCACTCCACTTTTTGACTTCTCAGTTCGGTTATTGACAGTGTTGGGCCATTCATGAAAGAAAAATCTACAAAAAGTCCAGTTTTATCAACTGTGCAAAATAATAAGTGGTAACATACTCTGGTTTGTTTTAAAATATATTTTTGTTCACATATTTTTATATCTGTTCTTGGATCACTAAAAAACACATCTGACGCGCAAATATTTTGCATAGATTCCTCTTTTAAAACCCTGGAAACGATTGGTATGAAGTCCAATAAGCTCTCGACAGAAAAATTCCCTTTTCACGTTCTATTGAGCGTTCAAAACAGCCAACGAAACTCTTTAGAATATAAAGGAAAGGTACGGAAATTTTTCATTATCAACGGGAATCAAGACAAAGAACGTCCACGTATCCATGCCAAAGCCCCTTAAATTCGTAATCATCGGTAGAAATTTGCACAAAAGAGCCGGTGGCCTAGGAGTGCACACTCGCCCATTAAAATCGCCCGCAGTGCCCTAGATTCGCGGACAAGGTCAGAATTTAATTTGAATTGAAAATTTCGATTCTGCTGCTCAGTGGTGCAACGGAAAGAGAGGAGAAAAGTGGAAAAGGCGGAAACAATTGCCGGCCGACTCCTGCTCAAATTGTCCACAGAGACGTGGCAAGAAGAGGGTTTCGGTTTCCACAATTTGTATGCATCTGTGCTCTGTTCCTATTTGCTCTTATTAAAATTTTACGCATTTAAGGCATTTTGTTGCAATATAATTTTTTTAATTCGCTTAGAGCACATGGTCATGATACAAAAAGTCTTTGGCAAAAATTTTTGATCAAAGTAGGTGTTAAAGAAAAATTTAGAAAATGAAGAAATATTATTCAGTAGAAGTGAATGGAATTACAGAAAGAGGAATGGAACTTCTTTTCACCACATATATGAGAATCATAAGATGGGCATGGACATTTCTAATTTCAATTTATTAAGATATTGTTGAACATTTAATTATTGGTGTGCGAATAAGCTCAACAATAACTTGAATACAAACGCCCCTCAATCTTTTCACTAAAAATCCTTCTGTGGTTGACTAATATGAACGTTCAGATTAATTCTCGAAGGATGATGTAAAGGAACTGCCTATTTTCTCTTTTCCCGTGTTTTCCCGGCGTTGTCAGAAAGACCTCATCGCTGTTCCATTACTTTTACCATTTTGTACAGAAGCGAATCTAATTTTTCTTTCATCTTGTGCTCAAAGCACATATTGTTAGCAACTCTGCGTCAATATGGTGATATAAAAAACTTGTATCGTGTAGAGGGATGACAAATATATATCATCCAATGAAAAATAAATGGATATCCTTTCAAGAAAAGATATTTTCAAAATGATTGGACACAGCTTTCACGTTAATGATAGAAACCCCAAGTATATTTTAGAAACGGAAATTGTAAATGTTGCAGCATCATTTGTATCGACAATTGCAAATTAAAATTAAAAAATACAGTTGCTCTGGCTGGTCTCAGTGCTTTATTCAATACGAATCTTTATTCTTACATATTTCACCCCTGCGTTTATTTTGATATGCCTTAGTTTAAGTTATCGTATTTCCTTTCGTTTAAGTCTGAAGAAAATACTTCCTTTAACACCATATAAATCCTATCTCTAATGTGTTAAGCAAAATAAAAGACCTTTCTGCTCATTTCAGTTTAATTTTCGGACGTTCCAATAAAAAGTTTCTGGTTTTGAGGAGTTGCAAGTTTGGCTTAAAAACACTAGGTTTCATAATTTCGCGGCTATCTGATGGCTCAGCAAACGTTAAGGATAATATCATCTTTCGGCTACATCGGAATATCTCACATTTTTCCCTGGCAAAGCTGTAAGTTGGAAGGATTTTACGCACCCACTTTGGAAAGCAAACTCAATCCATCGACATGTACCTCCCCCCCAAAAGGCATTGATACGTATGGGCACACTCCCGCGAATGGTGGAAATAGAGAAAGGAACTTTTGTTAGGAAACTCAGCTCGGGTCGGAGAGTCGGGAAAAATGTGGAGTAAATTACAAGGCATTTGAGGTAGTTCTTCATGCCCTCTTATTTTCAACGGCAAGTCTTGCTCAGTTTTGTGACCGCGCGGCTTTTCGCCCCGGCGGGCAATCCATCACCGGCACGTCACCTATGGGATGGGTGATAGGGGTCCCCACTAAGTTGGGTAGAGGTGTACCTCATCCAAAGTTGGGTGGTTCCTGGATGGACGGTGGGGTATGTGAGTACAACGTCGGAGGCAGGCGTACCGTAATGAAGGCGGTGAGCGGAAACCAATTAGGAAAGAGTTGGCAAGGTGGGGAGTGTGGGCGTGTTCGGGTGAGTCTTAAAACTCCTTCCTCGGTCTCTGAAAGTGAAGCCTTTTGAGGCGCGTGGGTCGGGCAGGAATCGTCGTCATTGATTTATTATGGTTTTAAAATTGGCAGGGATTCGTAAATTCTAAAATTTTATCTTTTGAGAGGTAGTCAGTGATGGTTCGTTTCAAAGGCTACTTAACCTCCTGAAAATTATTTTTTCATGCTTGTGGTGTGGGGTCATGGTATCCATCGTTCTGAAAATTTCATCCATCGAGGCGGTATTAGTGTAACCAAAGACCGTTATAAATGATTACTTTTTATCAATCAACAAATATTTGTACATATTTTAAGAGTATTTTCGATTCCGTGTAGCGTAGTGAAAAATTTAGCATAAAACTGTAATGTTTCTAAATTTATCCCAAAATGTTTCCTTAATCGATTGGAAAATATATTGAATAAACCTTTAATAGTAATGGAACTTAAATAAAGGCTTTAACCGTAAGAAATATTACTTTTCCTCCCCGGACTACAACCTTGTCGTAGTGGAAGGGCTTGTGCGTTCCGATGACCCCTAGAGCTGTGCTGGCGGGAGAAATAGTAATTACTCCTGGTAGGGTCACCCATTCCAGATAGGTCGAAGGTTAGGAGCCAGACGAAAGGTAGTCCACGCAACGTCTGTTCCTCAGGGAGGCGGCTGCAACGGCGTCTGACCCCAGTGGGGCGGCCAGTAAGTGATGGTGTAACATTAAAAACACAATTAAGGAAGGCAACGGGAAACCACGACAATTATCATTCCCAAGATATAAATGATGGAAAATACACAGATTTTGAGTCCTGGCAACTACGGAACTCGGCCCGATCGGCCGTGTGTCGTACCCGGCAGCGGGAAAGGAAAGGCTTCCCCGGAACCCTTGCAAGGGAAAACCAGCAGCACCAGGACAGAAGACGCAGGAGAAGAAGACCAAATTAGTTAGAATAGGAACATGGAATGTTAGGACAACGATGAGGGCTGGGAAACTGGAGAATGTTAAGAGAGAGATGGAAAGGGGGAAAATAGATATTTTATGTCCATGCGAGGTTAGATGGAAGGATAGCGGGGATTACTGGAGTGATATTTATAGAATAATATACAGCGGCGGGAACGAGAGCCAACGAGGGGTTGCCATTGTATTAAATGAACAGGTTAGGAGGAGCGTAGTCAACATAGAGCAGGTAACGGATAGATTATTACTAGTAGAGATAAAAGCATAACCGACGAACTTGGTTATTATTCAGGTATACATGCCACCGAGCAACCATAAGGAAGAAGAGGTCGAGAGGATATAAGATCAGTTAGAGGACATAATCGCGTGTGTTCGCGGGAAACATTTGATAGTGATGGGGGATTGGAATGCGACGGTAGGCGAAGGAAGAGATGGTGATGAGGTCGGGACCGATGGTTTAGGCATGAGGAATGACCGCGGGGAGAAAGCAGTTGAGTGCTGCAGGAGACAGGGGTTAGTCATCACAAACACTTGGTTTAGACAACACAAAAGATGAGGGTATACATGGAAAATGCCAGGTGACTCAGAATGGTATCAGCTAGACTATATCCTGGTTAGACACAGGTTTAGGAATAGTGTGATAAATTCTCACAGCTTCCCGGGAGCGGATGCGGACTCTGACCACAATTTAGTTGTTATAAAATGTTGCATCCGTTTCAAAAAGATAAGGCAGCGGCGGCAAGTTAAAAATGAAATGAAGAAGCATTAAATGGTTTGAACAGGAAGGAATACAAACAGGCGCTAGAGAAAATCATGGCGGAAGGTAAAGAGCTAAGTACCATCGAAGAAAAATGGGAAAGTATCAAGAAAGGGTTGTCTAACGCCGCAAAAGACATTATTGGAACCGTTAACGCAAAAAAGATTAGGAAACCATGGATCACGGATGAGATGATTACAAAGACGGATGAGCGGCGAAAATGGAAGAATGTCAATACAGAATTAGGCAAAATGAAGTACAAAGAATTGAACAATAAATTGAGGCGGGCAACAAATACAGCAAAAGAAGCATGGTGGAAGACACAGTGCAAGGATATGGAAAGTCTGCAGAGGAAGGGTGAAATCGGTGCACTGTACAGCAAAGTTAAATCGTTATCGAGAAGTAAGAAAGGGAGATCACTGCTAATAGTTAGAGATAAGACGGGTAAGGTAATAGTAGACGCAGGATAGATCCAAGAGAGATGGAAGGAGTATATAAAAGAACTGTATAGTAAAGAACTTTGACCAAAAATGTTAGACACTGAAAAAGAATATGACTTAGAGGAAGATAGCTTAGGTCCAGGCATATTCGACGATGAGATAGAAAGGGCATTAAAGGAGATAAAACTAAATAAGGCCGTAGGGGTGGACAACATTCCCGCGGAACTTTTGAAATGTTTAGGAAAATGTGGGAGGAAGAGGCTATATGGGCTGATTCGTAGTATCTATGAGGAAGGAACTGGGCCGGAAGACTTTGTGAGATCAGTTTTAGTTCCTATTCCGAAAAAGGTAAAGCCTACATCATGTGAGGACTACAGGACAATAAGTTCGATATCCCAAGCAGCTAAAGTTGTTCTCAGGATCATAAACAAAAGGATTGAGAGTAGGGCCAATGATTACTTAGGGGATGATCAGTTTGGGTTTAGATAGGGGAGAGGTACGCGTGATGTAATTGCAGTAATGAGATTGTTAATCGAGAGGAATATAGAACACAACGAGGATGTATTTGCCTGTTTCGTAGATTTCGAAAAAGCGTTTGATAGAGTGAATTGGGGAAATTTAATGAGTATATTGCAGAAAATAGAAATAGATTGGAGGGCAATGAGGCTAATCCGCAACCTGTACATGCCTCAGACTGCTCAGGTGCGGTTGGGAAACGGTGAGTCCGGATGGGCAGTGTTGCGGAGAGGTGTAAGGCAGGGTTGCTTATTATCACCGTTGCTGTTCAACCTGTATGCAGAGGAAATGATTAAAGAGGCATGGGAAGAACTTGAGGTAGGAATCAAAGTTGGGGGGAATTCGTAAAATCAGTTAGGTTTGCTGATGACCAAGCTTTAGTTTGTCAGTCAGCCAAGGGGTTGCAAGCATTGCTTAGTGAATTGGAAATTCAGTGCGACAGGTATTGGATGAGAATCAATATTAGTAATACGAAGGTTATGCGATTTCCTAGAAAGAAAAAGGCTAAGCTAAACATTAAAATAGGAGGGCAAAAAGTGGAGCAGGTAGAACAGTTTACGTATATCGATAGTGCTTTGGACCCACACGGTCAAAGTAGTAGGGAGGTAAGGAGAAGAACTGCGCTAGGCAAAGAGGCTTTCACAAGGAGGAGGGAGTTGATGACGGGGATGTTGAGTAAGGATATTAGGAAAAGACTCGTAAAAACTGTGATATGGAGCGTAGCTAATTACGGCGTGGAAACGTGGTCATTGAAGCAGGAGGATGGACGTAGACTGGAGGCTTTTGAAATGTGGGTGTGGAGAAGAATGGAGAAGGTTAAATGGACAGAGACGGAAACAAATGAGGAAGTACTAGGCATGGTGGGCGAAGAGAGGGGTTTATTAGGAGAAATCCTATGGAGGCAGGAGAAGTGGATTAAAGGGGTTTTGACCGGCAGTGGGATGTTGAAGACTGTGATAGAGGGGAGAATGTTGGGCAAACGAGGAAAGTGAAGGAGCAGGATAAGGATGTTGGACGGAATGAGGGAAGGAAGAAGGTACTCAGAGATGAAGAGGGACCTGATGTAGAGGAGGATGTTGTGTTTTGCTAGGGGTCACAAATTATTTAATTAGCAATTATGTCCATCCAGAAACCTACCTTAACCGGTTGATTACCTAATAATAATAATATATAGTATTTTCAAACTAATCCATTGATAATGGTCAAATGATTTGGTTATCAAATTCTTCATAGCCGAATATTTCCCTTGGTATTTTTGTTTCAAAAAGCATAAACACTAACTTCTTATTTAAGAAAGTAACTTTATTTATAATAAGGTATTTACTAAACGTTTTTTTTAATGACTATACTGGTTGCACTATGTAAATATATGATTGCAGCTTTGTACATGTTTCATGCTAATTTAGTTTTCGTTAATTTTTACTAGTCGGCATTCGTGCTGGCCATTAACTATTATGAATTTCATATTAACCTTTTACTTATTTCCAAACATGAGATTTAAAATAGGTTCTATTTTATACTACTCTGGTTTTCTTTTAATGTTTGCTTTTCTCTCAATTCTGGCTTTCCCTATTCTTAATAATGTTGTTACTCTTGTTTTCCGGTGAATTTGCAGTAGCCAATGCGTCTTTAATTAGCAGGGTATTCACTCAAAAATATAAATAAAAGTCGCTCAGCAAACTATTTTTATCGCCTTTATATGAGGCGTAATCTATTTTATGTTAATAGTTTCATTTATTTACTTCACCATTTACTTTCCATGCCAGCTAAAAACCTGGGTGAAAACGGGCAACAGATTTCTACTTCCCTTCAAACTACTGCCTTATTTATTTTTAAACCAACAACCTTTCTTATTTGCGCTGCCTAATCAAAAATAGCTTCTAAATAATCCATTGATTCCTATAATCCACTGTTACCGTACGCAGGTTATTAAACGAAGTTTTTCATTCCATTATTACAAATTTATTTGGAAAAAGCAAGAAGCAAAATAAAATTATACTGCTGACGTTTTTTTTCAAATATCTTTTTAAAGAATTAAATGGCAACTGGTAGTCTTAAACCCCTTTGAACAAAAATTATCAGTCCTCAAGTCTTTACCAATTTCTGTTTATTGATCTAAATAACTTACTCTTCTTTTAAAACTTTAAACAACCCTATTTTGATTATTTTTAATTTCATTTGGACCTATCCTCCTTTGAATTTTAATTCTCTATTAATTCAAGAATAATTACCCTCTTCTGTTTTGGGATGAGAAATAATATCCATTTTATGATGAGTTCTAGTCACCTATGTCAACATGTTTTGGTCTTCATTGCCATATAAAAACTTAAACTTTCAGTCATTTAAATTTAGGGAAAAAAGGATAATAGTTCCATGAAGATCCTCTCTGATTTATCGTTTTATGATCCTTCATTTCCGTAAGTGCTCAGTCTTTCTAGATCTGGAGATCTTTCCATCTTCATCGACGTCACAGTCATTTTGCTGAGGTTACCCCTATGTTTCCCAGCGTAGGATGAATGATGGAAAATCAAACATTTCCTGGTGAAAATAGTTTATTTTCTATAGCATATCTAATGCTCATTTTCTGATATTTTTCATTCAAATAATGGCACTTTTTCCCTCTTAATGGGATAGCACGTACACCCGTCACTTAATCTCGAAAATAGCAATCTAGTCTATATGGTTCTCTATCAGCAACCAAACATTCGCCAATTTCCTAAGAAACCGCCGGAGATGCCGCGACAGTAACTTTTAATGGAGTCATCCGCTAATATGCGTTTCAATGCAACAATTTCAGGGTTTAAAAATTATTCGCAAAGAATTTCAGCACAAAACTTCAGATTTTAAAAGGACGCCTCGATAGCTTAACTGACTAAAGTACTCGGTCGGTCATCGTGGGATGCGGGCTCGGTTCCCGGTCAAGGCAAGTGATTTTAACACTAAAATTGTTACACTGTTTCGCCATTTTTTTAGTGCTTTAATGTATTACTCCATGCTCTGCCCTTTCTTCTTCTAAGCCTTCCATACAAAAATCGCCAACTATTTGTCACTCATTCACCCTTCATATGCTTTAACTACTTAACGGGATCTCATTTTTTTATCCCTTTTTATTATTTTAAGTATAAATCTTTTACATATTTTCTCGTTCATCTCTCTAGATTCCGCACATTTTACTACAACATCCAATATTATTACGGAGACAATCAGCTATATTTAAGGAAGCCAAAAGTTATACAACCAATGCCGTTGATACAATAAATTTTTATATTCTATTGATTAATGTACCTTTCATCACCTTTATCCCAGGCCACTCTATCGTGGAAAAAACCATGTTAAAATTAATCAAATTACCCATAATTATTCTCTGGGCCTAAGAAAATCAAAATTTTGCTACCTGAACAAAAATGACTCGAGTGTTTGCCTTTTTTTACTTGAAAAATTTCTTGTATTTCGCAAACACAAAGTAATGTGCTTCCTCCTCCTATCTCCGGCGCCACCATTGTCCATTCGCTATAAATATCACGATGCGAGCAGGGAACAAGCCAGCATCCCTTGATCCCAACAATGGGATCCTTCAAAACTTCCCATCCATTTGCTCGCGTCGGATTGGCCGTACTTGCGTCCATGTCCCCGAGGGGGTCACACGGTTCCTCATCCAGGTGTGCCCACCCCGACTCCCTCCACACACATACAAGCGCATACACACACACACACACACGAAACAAAGCGCCACTGCAGGGCTGGATGCGCGGCAGGGGTTAGATGGATTAGTGTCGGTCGCCCGTGGGATCGGCCGGTTGGGCGGATTAGCCCCATGAGGGGAGTGGGGCGACCTCCTCACTTCTCCCGGTGAATCCATCAGTCTCCGTCTACGGACGTCAATCGCCGCGTCTTGCCCCAACGTACCCTGCCTACCCTTTCCCCGCTACGCCAAAAACCTGAGCGCCAACCTTGACACGTACCCAGATTCACCCCCTAGGTCCTTCCAAACCCCAGTGTGGCGGTCGCTAATCAATCTAATGCCGCACAGTCCGCTGGTGCGTGAGCTGACGGGTTGGCAAAAGGTGCCAACAGACCCGCAACGATTGTGAATCAGGTCGTGCCACATAACGTCGCCCACCACCGCCCCCACAAAACCCTGTCTGCTACACTCCCTCCCGACCGAACTCTCCTCAACAACTTAAACCATTGGAGCCCATCCAAGGGCGAAGTTATCGAGCCAGGTGACGCCTTATATTCGGATATTCGAGGTAAGGTATTACCGTTGAATTAGAACATTCCCAGACGATCCATGTGTTAACTTGTGCGGTTGTAATAGTGAAAAGTCACCCGCGCATGTCGTTCAAAGGTGCCTAACTTGGTTTTCTTCATTTTCTGTGCGCTGGTGTGCGTGGCTGAGCGATAAGTCATGTATCCGTTGAGTGGTTTCGATGTGGTTGTCAAACTTGTAAATGGGGAGCCAACGATTCTCGACTTCAACGGAACGTGATTTATACATTTCCGAAAATAGAATTCCGCCCATATCTCTTTCCTTTGTGCCTTCAGCAAAAAGCCTTGGTTCATGTATTTTATTTTCATCAATGAAAAGCATGAGAATGATATCTCTTGGAAGCTGAATAGCAATAATAATGGGATGTCGAAAACAGGAAAGCAAGGGTGGTTGAACACATTTCGTTTTACTGAAGTGCCATTGCCAAAAGGCAGACTCGATGACTTTGAAGAAGATAATATTTATGATAAATAAAGGGTATATTGATTTTTAGTTAGTAGTGAATATTTCTCATTGCCATACTGTAGGTTTTATACCTATAAAATTCATAAAGTTGAAGAATAACATAAATCAACTCGTCAAGGACACAGCTCTTAACGCAGAGACTATAATATTCTCCAATATCTAAGATGCTATAAAATTAGCATTATATACCGATTCACAAAAATAATAACTACATAAGATGTCATATTAGTTTAATTTATCATTGAGTTAATTAAACATAAAATTTGCTCATAGAATAGCATGTTTTAATATTTTGGAAAATATTGCTCATCAAAATAGTTCTTTCTATGACTCGCGTAAATTGAATACCTAAAATGGGTGCAGTTTTTCAGTTAAAAAATCTAACATTTTCCTCGTCTGATCTACAGGAATCATTATGGTAAGTAAGCATCCCGTCTCTTTGTATTTTTCTAGTTATATGCTGTTTAATCTGCTTTTCACAATAGTGACACTAATAGTCATCATCTTAATTTCTTGTGAATTTCTAGTTAAGATGTATCGATACAATTACTCTTGCAAACCTAAACTTTGATTCGTGAGTGTTATCATTAGAAGGTTGAATTTTACAAGCACCAATCACGGTGTGGTTATGCTTGAAATTGAACCACCTTTGCATTTAAAACATGAATTACCATATTCAGATAAAGCAGCAAGCGGTATATAAATATTTAATGAATGTAATATTCCGTTACATCCAATTGTTACAGGTTCCTTTTTTGAAAATGCATTAACAACTAAAAAATACCTGTTTCAATGCTAAGCCGTGTCAAAAATTATTGATTGTACTAACATGAAAGAGAATCATGTAGATCACAAGATACTGGCATCTCTAAAGAAACTCTGGAGTTTACAGCTTTAACTTGTGTATTTGAAAGCATTATTCGATCGGTATCCATGGTTACCTGTTATCCACCAAACAAACAACTGACGGAAAAAGACAAGGCCTAAGGTGAAAGAGGGCTTGTGTACAGTCAAGGGTACTCCCTTGGAAAGGCGGTAAGGAGGGTGTATTCCAGCGATCTTTACAAGACTCCGAGTGGAGGAGAGATGAGGATAGGGGCGGGGTTGTTGAGGCCTGAGGACACAGGCCTCTTGTCACATTCCCCTGGATTACTGTGAACGAATTCCAAGGTGGGTCCAAGGTCCCTGGAGGTGGATGGACGGCGTAATGGGATTGCAAGGGGTTTTGGGAGGTAGGGAAGCATCTGCGATGGTTAGGAGGAATGAAGGGATAGGAGTAGAATATTTTTGTAGTATTTTCAAGTATTTTGGAAGGCAGGAGAAGTATTAGGTAAAAGGAAGCACCCAGGGGATGCATTGCTGACACCTGCGAGTTTTGAAGATGGGTGTGACTAAGAGGCCGTTGAGATTAATACCATATTTGGTGAGGGAGTACAGTTATACGTGCAGCTCTTCGGAAGGGGAATGTAGGAATATTAATAACGATATATTTCGTTTGCCTATCGCATACTACTCCGAAAGGTCTCCTTATGTTCATTATTGGCATGTTTTATGATAGCATTTTACTAAGCGATAAGGCACCTATTATTTTAACTCGTCTTTAGCTACGCCTCGTGTTTCCTGAAATAAATTATCTTTGCAGAAACCGCAATGCTAGTTCTAACGCATTTATAAGCATTAGGGTAAATATAAATTATTTCCTAAAACAATCAACCAGTCTTCAGCTTGAAATTTGGTAGAATATATGATACTTGTCTGAGTTTGGCATAATAGACTACTGCGTGCGAAATTAAAATTTTTAACGTAAAGAAACTATTTCATTTTATTTTCCTGTTACAATTCTCAGAGGTATATTTAAGATCGTACTGCCTATGTTCACAATAAAATGTTCACAGAAATAAACTAAATGTAACTGAGACTTCCCAATAGGTATCCTAACGCTGCTTACTGGAAAACCGCATTGCCATTTATCTCACGATATCTAAATTGGACTCCTTACTAAGAATCATGCAAAAGATTTTACTTCGTTCCACACTTTCACTTTTATTGCGAATATGAAACCTATTCTCTAAGCTTTTTTGAAGCCATAATTACAAAATTCAAATTATGAGAATGGTGGAGTATTTTTGAATTCTACTAAGATAAATCATGTGCTTAATAACAATTCTTTAGCATAGCAAACGATATAAGGGCATTGCATAGGGTCCGTGCAAATTACCGCCTTGTGGAAATTTCGAATATTCTGTAAATGTAAATATCTGTATGCTAAGATCACATTCAGAGTTTTTTTAAATTTAAAAGGCCACGTATAGCCACTTTTGTATTTTGGGATGAAAAATGTTACACTTTTCTTCATAAATATTACAGTTATATTACAGGTATTAAAAATGAATTTAAGTGCTTTGTAACTCCAGTTAACCTGATGCCGTAATATAAACTTTAACCATGCTAGATTGTAAGGATAATACAAAAATCATAATACCTCTTCACCGGAGTTTAGGCAATGATAGAGTGAGGACAAATCATGAAAGCGAGTAAGCATTTAAGGACTTAAGAATGTATTTATTTTAATAATTTTGGTGCATCTATCTAATTATCTCACCTAAAGCGTAATTTATAAAGATAATATATTATTGGCCGCCTGTAGTCTTTTTACACTAGCTAAGAACATAAATAATTCAGATTAAAAAATGTTTTCACATAATAATTAATAGTGCAAATATATTTCATTCGCCAAATGATTATAAATATGTATTCTTATAACTAATAATTGGAAAATTACATAGCTCAATAGATTTATGCAAAGAAATACAAGTATTTCATTGCTTCCTAGACATCATACCGTGGCGGTATACTCAGATACCTAAATGCAACAAAAACTCCAAGAAGCATATTCTCTTAGAACCTGCCCCTTCCCCCCCTGCTTTGATGCGTGAATTTCACACACCGTTGGACTTAGTATGGCATGATATCTACCAACATCTACCAAACCGGCCTTCGGGTTGATTAATATGTCAGTGATTTTTTATATTGTTTAATGAGTCTCCTGAAATAACTCTTCAACCAGGATGCATTAAAAGGTGAGCGCCGCAGCAGATACGTCATTCAAACCAATTTCCTGGTGATTTTGTTTTTTCCAGGTGATGTCCGACACTTTTATAATAAAATGAAAATTTAATTAATTGATTTGGGTCGACCCAGTTCGTCCGGAGGATATCGGTATCCCAATCTCTGAAATCCCTTTTCCGATTTTTTAATCTAGCATAACCTTTTCATGATTTTTTTTCCTTAGGCATATGATCACCAATTTCAAGAAACGTCAATAATTGATTCTAGTATATTAAATCCGCAGCGGGAAATGTTCATTTTGCAAAGTGTTGTCATTATTTTAACTAATAAATTGTCAATTTCCAATATAACTTGCAAGATATATCTGCGTGTTCAGCTGCCTCAATCAATTTTTCATGGGACTAGTTCCACGCCATTAAACTTCATAAAATTATTGATGCAGTACCAAAAATTGTGTTCCTCTAAATTTTGATAAATTAAATTGCTTTATAATTTGTTTGGATGTTTTAGCGAATTTCTTTTCAGACAAATGTATTTATATTTTGAGCAAAATTAGAGATTATGCTTACTTGACTCAAAATTAT
This sequence comes from Hetaerina americana, assembly GCF_022747635.1. NCBI lineage: Eukaryota > Metazoa > Arthropoda > Insecta > Odonata > Calopterygidae > Hetaerina > Hetaerina americana. The sequence goes on from NW_027286292.1 coordinate 19,613,258, forward strand.
GATAGTTTAATAGGGGAATCTCGGGTAATGGTCAGTTAACCCCATAAGTGATTATTTTAGGAACATTTGTTGCACCTACATTGTCATAAAATCATACCTGCATTGTAGCCAAAACCAGTTATTACTTCTGAACAAAATCTGTTAATAATGAAAAAAATTACAGGGAACTATATGTGAAATTTTAATTGGGTGAGAATAAAAAATGGAACAGTGGGATATTAGCGATGTTAGAAGTCAGGATTGTGCTACAGATAATACGCATATCAGGAATTCACAAAGATCATTCTAAAGGTAAAGGAACTCACATTTGCACATCTGAAACTACAATTCACAAGCTTAGACGTTACCCGGTGTAAGCGAAAGTCATCCTTCGGTACTCGTAGAATTAATATTAATTTTTTTCTATGCAATTGGTATAATATAAGAAATAAGGTACATTAAATTGGCATTATTTGCATATAAACATGATCAATACAATATCTTTTCCTAAATGAACAGATTCCAGTCCACGAGTTTGCTTATGCACTATGGTACACATAAATATTAGCCGAGAATGTACATTCATCATGGGAATACTGATGTTCTTAGTCAAATGTTATTCCAAGATTTAACCAAGTATACACCTGTTTAAATTGAGGAATAGTTATATTGACAGTAGTCGCCATCTAGGTCATTTTCTGAAATATATTTGTCCGTTACGACTTTTGCAGCGTCGATGAACTGGATGTGAAAATCCTTAGAGTCACCATCCAACTATAGAGTTCTAATAAGGGGTTTAATTTGGAGTAGAATTGTTAAGTGGATAGTAGATTTGGGAGGAAGGGTTGAGGGTGGAGAACACATGCTTGAGATGCCGCTAGTCAAGAAATGCTTGTAAACTTAGCGATAATATACTTAAAAATTCCGAAACTCATTGACTCTATAGGAATTTCGAGCTACGAAAGAGAATGCTTGGGAGAGTTTGCGATAAAAATCATTAAGCGGGGTTGATTATGAGCAAAAATGTCATCAGACATCTCTTCAGTAAAATTGCCAAAAATGGCATTCATTTAAGGGGAAAGTTAATTGTTAAAACTGTGAAATAAAAAAAAGGTCATTGAATGGCTGATGGAAAGAGCAGTGTAAAATTGAAAAATGAGTTAATTTAGGGTACCATGTGCTCATTATTGGGACCTTTGCAGCACTTTATTGTTATGAAATCATACCACCATAAAGCCAATACCAATTATTAGCTTTGCATATGCTAAATTCCTTAACATTGAAAATCAAATGAAAAAATAATATTTGATATTTTTATGGGGAGAGATTAAAAAACGGGATGAAGCAAATATATTTCTATCGAATTTAAACGAGCATATCGAAAGGTAAAATTTAAATTCTGTCAAATAGCAGCGTCAATCAAATGCATACATTTTGGTCAATAACCCTGTAAAAGTGAAACTTTTTAGATTTGGTTTTTGTTTGCGCCATTTTGTATTAATATATTCGTTTATCATTAAAAATATTGGTCTATTGTGGACATATTTGTCTCATTTACCTCGACAGGGCTATCTAATTTACGTTAACATTTCATGCATATTGACTTCCAATATACGTAATGTATGTGATAGCAAGGGAATCACAAAGAGGTAAAAATGGAATTAAATTAAACCCAAATACATGAGAAGTGGATTATTCATTATGAAGTATCAAGAAAACTATTTTAGTTAAGGATATTTTTTATTGCCTTAATATCTCCAATATTTAAAAATTGTATGAACTAATTGTGAACAATATCAAAGATGAGATGAATGGCATAACATGGTGATAAAATTTACAGATCTTAGAAAAGCTTTTCACACCGTAGATCACAATATATTGTTACAAATATTATACTGTATAGCAGTTCTTGGACCCAGGCACATTAGGTTTTCTAATTATTTAAAAGATTAAAAATTAGTACCTAAAATAAATGTATGTAGTAATGATCATGATATAGAATCAGGTGTGTCACAAGGATCTGTTATTGGCCCTTAAGTAATTAAAATATGTATAAATGATATACTCAAATTCTGTCATTTCCGCGAGTTAATTTTTTATTCTGATGATGCAATATTGATATCCAATCATAGGGAACTAAAAGCAGCTATTCAGGGCATGAAACTTGACTTGAATAGTATAAGAAAATGGGTACATGATAATCATCTCGTTATCAATAGGAAAATATCCGAAGTCAAATTTGTGAAACACAAAACTTCTGGCATCATAGATATTCAATTACAGAGTCATTCATATTACTGCCTACATGACCCCTTTAATAACTGTAATGGCCCCATGCTAGAATAAGTAAATAAATATAATTACTTGGGAGTGATCACTGATCAAAATATTAACTTTGGCAAAGATACTACCTTGATCAAAAATTTCCCGGAATTTATTCAGAAAATTAAAAATACAAGTTTATTCATCTAAATCTATATTGTCCCCTTCAAAGTAATCCCCATCGACTGCAACACACTTATGCCAGCGCTTGATCCAATCCTCGAAACATTTTTTATATTCGGTTTTCGGTATGTCCATCAGTGCTTCCTGCGATTTTTCCATTACTTCCTCTCGGCTGCTAAAACGCGTTCCCCGTAATGGTTTTTTAACTCGATTGAACAGAAAGAAGTCACAGGGAGCCAAATCAGGTGAATTCGGTGGCTGTTGGATGGTATTTGTTGCATTTTTCGTCAAAAAATTACGAATAATGATAGCACTGTGCGACGGTGCGTTATCATGGTGCAAAATCCACGAGTTTTCTGCCCACATTTCTTGTCTCTTTCGGCGAATTGCTTCACGCAAACGTCTCATAACGCCCAAATAATACTCTTTGTTTACTGTCTGGCCTTCTGGCAAAAATTCATGATGCACTACACCGTTGTAATCCATGAAAACCGTCAGCATTGCCTTCTTTTTTGACTGAAAACGACGTGGTTTTTTTGGTCTCGGCTCATTTGGTGAACGCCATTCACTTGCCTGATGTCTGGATTGCGTGTCGTACTCATAAACCCACGTCTCGTCTCCAGTAATGATCCTTTTGATGAATGTGGGATCGGATTCAGCCTCGCAAATCATGTCTTTTGCGACGTCAACACGGTCTCTTTTTTGCATGAAATTGAGGTCTTTTGGCATGCTACACGACGGAAACCCAAATCATTAACCACAATGTCTTGGGCGGATCCATAGGCAATGTTCAAGTCCTCCGCTGTTTCTCTGATGGTTAATTTGCGGTTATTGACCAACATTTCTTTTACTTTATCAATTTTTTCACCGACTTTCGATGTCGATGGTCTGCCACTGCGTTCAACTGCGTTCATCATCTTCGATTGACTCACGACCACTTCTGAACCGCTCGTGCCACTGGTAAACGACCGTTTTTTTTAGAGAATCGTTGCCGAAACACTTTTCCAACATTTCCAACGTCCGTGCGCCACTAAATCCGTTTTTTACGCAAAATTTAATACAAGTTCGTTGTTGCAAATTTAAATCCATTTCTGAAATTGTAAAAAATCGCCAACACACACAGAGATAGATGTACTCTTGGCTACGTAACTTTTGCAAATGTCAAGTTATGACACTAAGATTTAAAGGGAATATCAACAACAGATGTAGCAATTTAACAAAAAAAACAGAACTCAAATCGGAACGATGGGAGCGCCACACGGTGGTTATTCCGGGAACTTTTTGATCAAGTAGTATTTTAAAATTTAATAGCAAATCAAATTATATCATTCGTCAGGTTCACTACGTTACTATTTTGTGAGTTTGAATGTCATCAAAATAATGTATTTTACACGGTTTAAGTGTATTTTAAGATATGGTATAACCATCTGTGGATCCAATATTTTTACAAAAATCAATAAGCCTAAAAATAAACAGCAAAAAATCCTGGAGGAAATTTCTATGGCTGGATCAAAAAATAAATATATTCTAGATGAAAGAAATATCTTTCAAAAATAGGAATTATACCTGTGTACAGGCTGTATAGGTATGCCATCATAATAGGAAAATATTTCATGAAAAATATAAAATACCCAATTTAAAAAAAAGCAATGACCATTAAAGTACAATATTAAGTACATAACGAAAACTTTCATACATACCAATGTAGAAGATGCTTGCTTTATGCGTTTGCTCGCACTCTACAATCATGTGTGCATTTCTTTTCAGCCCACCCTCGTATTATTCAGGGTGATCCTTATGATAATTAGCTAAAGAGAGATTTACAAAAAGGTGCCACTCTCTTACTAGATTCATCGCTTATTAGTGTACAAGTTTTGACCTAAATTTTTTAGAAGTAATTTGAGTTCTATAGAATGTATACGCTTGATGGGAAAATGCTCGCATTATCTCAATCATGTACTCCGCTGCATAACTGTGATGTTCTGGTGACATCATTTCTATCCTCAAGACAAACTTTCTAAAACCCTGTCTTGATTACGGTCTGATGTTACTTTTTATGAATGCTGAGGATTTTAGTCAGCTAAAGTGCTAAAGTAAGGGTTCTTGAAGGGGTCGACAGCGCGTGGACCCGACTGAGATGAAATGTTTGAATACGAGATCGGATGTTGAAAGGAGATATTCATAGGGAAATGTAAGACCCAAATAATGCAGGTTACGAGGAAATCGAAATGGGAATCAAAAAACAAAGCTTTGAGCGGATAGGGAGATGGAAATGATACGGAAGTTTGCTTATGTGTTTGGAGAGATTCTAAGAAAAGCATAGAGAATTGAATTGGGGTTGGAAGTGAATTGACGTACCTCCTTTTTAACAATATATACCTTAATAATTAAGTCTCTGGACGTGGCAATGAATAGCATCGTTTATATTAGTTTTACCCCCAGCAATCATTTAAAAGGATCAGCGATCAGTATGTATATTAAAGAACAGAATTCATCGGAATTCTGGTCTTGGCAATGATGATTACTGTGAATTGTGATATGCTGAGTTCTTCATAGATTATTAGAACTAAGTTCGGAAGGTAATTTACTGAAGCTGTTACTAATATTCCATAGAGTTTTAACGAATCTCGCTGAACTTCATCCTCCGAGTAATAACAGAGAAATTTAAAATTGATACTGGAGGCTCACTGAATCCTTGCAGAATATTCCTGGCTCACGTAACAGGCAGTTGCACAAAATAAGTTATCTGTGCTTCCAATTAAGCTCATAATTTCCAGTTTATTTCCGTAGGAACTGTTGCTTTAATATGGTTTGCCAATAACTGCATGCGGTTGTATTGCATTGTTGCTAGGTTATTCTGAATACATTAAAATAGCGAGATTTTATTACATCATAATATATTGAATTTGAACCAGTATTTAGTTGCCTCATGATGCTGATATTAATTCAAAAATTAGTTCGGCACCTCCGAAATTAGTTGCAGTAACCTCCGTTTTACTTAAAAAACAAAAATAACTTGATCGGGTAGAATATTCATGACTTCTCTATGTGCGTTTTAGAAATATTTACAAAATTTATAATTAACCTCAAGAATTAAACAATTACGCGACTATGGTAAAACGTGAGAAAAATTATATAGTTGTATAGTACATATAGAGTGTCATATCAAAATATCCTAGGCTAATTATTGCCGTATCTTTATAATTAAGATAAGCACTGTGGAAAACACTTGGTTCGACCTAGCTTAAAAGTGCTCCATGTCCAGCTAATTTTTTTTTGGTTGGGTCTTACGAATGCAATCATACCATTGAGACCAAGATAATAAAGGTAGCTTTTCAAAAAGATGTTAACAAATGAACATACTCGATGGATTGTGTTCATTTATTTGTCGTGCATTTTACGTGATTTTAATGGTGTATCCTGGTTGTATACTTATTTCGATTTCATTTCTTTTATAGCTTGCTGAATAATTTTTCGATATTATGAACCACCGTCATCAATAATAATTTCTCTTTTGTCATCTGGAACAGTCCTTCCCAGTGTTTAGGGTTAATTGATGTACGCTCTTTTCTTTAGGGTGCGACAATTTTTCGTTATCCAGAAATACTTTGGCATAATCGTTATTCTCCATCCATTCTTAAATGCAATTTCCTTCTCTCCGATTGCATTATTCATTCTATGACATATTTTTCTCCCCTGTATTTGAATTTTTGGACTTATTTTCTGCTAATAGTAACTGTTCATTCATTCATTTTTCGTTCTCGGTTACAGTTAATTTAAGTTTTAAAAGTCTAATGGCGACTTTGTACTCTTTGACCTGCAGTCTTCCACGGATCTGTTCTTGAGAATCTTCCAATTCTATGCTTCCAATATGTGCTACCCGGGATAGAAGCTTCAATTGAATTTGTTTCAAACTTTTATCATTTATCTGTTCTCCTTATATTCATCATAAACAGGTTTATTTTAAGCGATAATTTACAATTTGCGACCATTGTAAAATTAACAAAAGAATATGCATCACCGGTTCTATGACATAGATTTGAAGAATTTGGTACAGTTATTTTTTTAAAATGAGAATATGAGAATAATCGGTGTGGCACATTACAACATCAACGCTAACATGAAACCTTTTACTCGTACAATCTGGATTAAACATTGCAAGAACGTGTTTTTAAAAAAAATCACCGACTTTAACAAAAATTTTGTTAAAACGTACGCCTTTTCGTTTTATTTTCCTAGTTCATAGTTTTCTATCCACCATCCCTTAGGCCAAAATTTAAGCAATCCTTAACACTTACCTCTTCTCGTCATTGTAATAATTTTTCAAATTGATGACATAAGCTTTTAAAAATGCATTCTGAAGAATAATTCAGAAAAGATCATATTATGGTCAAAAGGTAATAACATGGAAAAACAGACATACTTTACGAGGGAAAACATGATGAATAAAGGATTTCAATGAACACGGTAGAGTCGAGAGTTGAGAAAAATTTTCATTTATGGGAGATGAGGGAAGGATGAAAGTGAATGAAACGAAGGAGCTTGGCAGGGCAGAGGAGCCCAGGAAATGTGTGGAGGAAATGGTGCAATAGCGGTAGCGTGAGTAGAGGCATTATACAAGTTTTTTAACATAATTAGAAGCAAATGAGATGGAATATGGAAAATAAAGACGGAAAAAAATACACACCAGCGCCCATATTCCGTAATGTATATTAAGGAAAATGCTACTTTATATACATGTCTAAATTCTCGGATAAAAAAGTCTATAAGGCTATGAAAATATCGCCAAGTACCTGTGGGTTGACATGTCGGCGAGAAGGTTGTATGAATGTCGGAGGTGTATTGAAAAAAAGGAAAAAGAAGAAAAATCGAAAGGATTGAGCCAAGAGGAGAGGGGTGCTATAAATTGAAGGAATAAAGGTTGTGGCGAACTAGTATGTAAAAGCAAGATATTGAGGGCATGGTGGTGGAAGGGGAGTGGGGAAGGGGAATGTATCCACAAGGGAGCACCACACTGAGCGACGGAGCGACAAAGAGTCTCTAGACGCTGATTACGGAAGAGTCTTGAAGCGAAGATCCCTTCGGAATTTGGCAGGATCAGTCCACTAAGTCCACCCCTCTCCCCCCAACCCTCAAAACGTCACCCCTATCCTCATAACTATCTTAGAATTTCGCGTTCCTTCACCACCTCTCCCTCCCCTCCCACGGCGGTCTCTTAGAAATCCTCCGCCGAGCGAGCCGCCCCTCAAATATGTCCGCCCCCTCCTCGCCCCTCCATCACCTTTTTACCATTTCCTCCCACCCTTCTCATCTTTTCTTTCATCTTAATCTCGCCTGCCCACCACTCCCGCAGCATGTACCTCTTCCAAAACCCTTTCATTCCATCGTGGTTTCATTTCCGTCTCTCCCTCTTTCACTTCCCTTCCCACATTTTCCTTCTTATCTTGTTCCTCCTCGCACCATTTTGCATTTCTTACCACTATCTCTCTCTCTCTCTCTTCATTCAACTCTCCCTCTCGACTTGTACATAATTATTTCCTGTTCATGATTGTTTAATGCGTTTTGCTTTACACACCCGTATCCTCTCAGAGAAAAGCGACGCCGGGACCCATTTCCTGCATCACTTCTATGGTGCGACAATAAAAAAGTTCCGAGTACAAGTTTGCATGAGTTCGGAAAGGGGCTTGAATATTTTTAAATGTTCAGCAGTACCTTCTTAGTCAAATGACAGGTGAGAACATTTGAAAATATACATGTATGTACATTGGTAAAGTAACAGTGAGGGGATTAGAGAGGAAGCGGTTCAAATATAATGATTTTTTACAATATTAAAAATATTTTGGAATATTAAGAAAACGGAACTCGAAGAATTAATTATGGCACTCATAATACAACCCATAAATACCTCTGAGATTCAATGCCTCTCTTTTGCATGTAATACAACATGCCACCATTTTCAGTTTTACCTTTCATTCACGTAAAATCATGTATTATTATTCTGTGACTTATCTATCGGGGACATGGCACAAATAACGATTTGACAAAACGTTTTTATAATATCTTTAATTAATGAACCGCATTCTTGAACACGATTTTGGTTTCCCACTTTAATTTAACTTTACTACTTGTACAAAACCTGAATTGTGGTAAATCTTGATGGGCTAAAAAAGTTCTAATCTGTAATATTTCTAGCACATTTTTTCCACTCTTCTTATTTTTGAGAAAAATTGACGAGGAAGTAATTGGTTTTCGCGAATGAAAAATACTACAAAAATTGTTTCTTCCTGATTTTGCCGTGGCTATGAAGAAACGGTATGGGTTTTTCATTTGTACCATTAGGTAAACGTTTTACAAGCATATACAAAAGATTTTTGAGCTTGCATTTTGGATAAATTTTCCTACTTAAAATTCAATTCTTTTTATAAAGAACAAATGTATTAAATCATCGCCTGCATTTTTGGTTCAAGTACCATCATTAACGTTCTTTGAAAATAATACTTTTAGGTTGGATTTGATCTAAAAGTTGACAATTGCGCGTGGAAAATAGCCCATATTGTGTAATTAAAAGAATTTATTGGATCACGATCTGCCAAAACTAGAAAAATTTCACGTAATCTCTATTATTGAAATAAGTAAAGTAATAATTGTAACACATACTCTATTTCTTCTTCCATGTAAGCATATTAAAGCTTCCGTTATATTTACCGCAACGTCTTGAGAATTAATTTGTAGTATGAAATGCATCATTGAGTGTAAAAATACTCGCTCAAAAATTTGTGTCTAACTTTTTTCTGTATGGAATTCAATTTGAAATTATCTTGTGACACTAGAATATTGTTCCGGGTAAAGTTAAGAGAGAGCTATTATAAACTGCATCAAGTATATGAACAGTCTGTTTGACAGTTGAGCTATAATCAAGTACAATGCCTTCCAATATAGTGCGTCTGTAGAACTAAAAACATTTTCTAACACCAATCTTTAGAACGATGGAACGATTTCCAAAAGTATATTAATTGATACATGTTATTCTAGCTTACACATTCGTTTTTCACCAGGACATTAAATATCAAGTGTTTTTAGGTGAGTTCATGCGGTGTCGCATGAATCCTCATGCAATTGGAAGATTAAGAAATTATTTTTTTTTCAACTTTTCATCCATATTTTCATCGCCGTTTTATTGCTGCATTTGTCGCTGTTATATGATTAACTGTTAATAATATCGCATTGTTCATCATGATATTCGGCAATATTTTATTATTTAATAAGGTAATAGATGCATAAATGCTAATATATTCACCCAGCATATCTGAAAATTTAGGGCCTATAGAAAAACTAATTTAAAGATTATTGTATTAGGGATAAATTTTTTATCTGTTACAATTCGAGTAATTCCGATATCAGCTGCAAAGACCAAATAGAAAAGAGATAAATTGTTGCGGTAGTCCAGGCGTAGAGCGTTTGACTACTGACCGAAGGGGCAGTGTTAGATTCTGAGGTACGCTTCTCTGGACACCCTCAGCTCCACCCAATGTGTGTGATTATTCGGGTACCGGATCTTCTTGGGAAACCATAGCCGCCACAAGGAAATGAACTGCCCCCTATCCTGAAGTGTGAAGTTCTCACGCCGTCAGGCTTAATACTGGGTGAACTTTACCATAAAATCGACATTTGGGTTGATTACTATTTTTATGGTTTTATTTGTCCTTGATCCCATAGTTCATTGGCATTTTTTATTGCAAGTTACGTTGAACATGTTGTATTGTATCAGGAAATAATTGTAATTGGGTGAAGCTGGCTCATAATTGATGGGACATCTTGCTTTACTCTTTATGACCAAGAGTTTCTAAACCTATAGCTATCCGTGGATTATATGTTATATAGCTATTCGTGAATATTTATAAATACTTCACAATTATTCCATTGAATTGAGCCTTCTCTTCTTGTATTAGTAAGATTTCATATAGTGGCTGAAGTGTTGGTAGCTGTATTTCATGCATGGTAATATGCAAATTTCTATCGGATTGTACGTGTATACTTAAAAGGGAGATCTTTTTAAACTGGTAGATATTACCTTTCAGCAAAATCTGAGGACGGAAAAAAGGGAAAGCCAATTTTTGCATTGGTATTTTTCTCCTTCATTGAACTATTTCTATGCTCCAAGTCTATCAGTTTCTTCTAGTAATTTTAAAACTGAATAAAATTCAATTGTTAATGAATTTCGGAATATGTATTTATCTTTGGTTTTAACCATTAATAGAGTCTTAAATACGCTTATTCTAAATATTTACAGCCTATAAACTATGTTAATGGCGGATAAGCAGATATTATTTCATCAACTATCAAATAAGGTGAAAGAAGAACTATGTGTCTACTTTTGGCATAGGAGATTAAGGAGGGATGAAAACGTGTATAAAACTAGAATGCAGAAATGCAGAAGAAAAGTATGCTTTAGAAATGTAGGCGGGCCAACGCAATGATGCACGAATGCTGCGCCGTTATTTGATTTTAGCCAAAGAAATTATTTTGTAAACAGTAGTTATTTAACTGTCGGTAAATTCAGATAGGGAATATCCGCGAAAATTGTTGCTGCCGTCAGTTGCGTAGTGCGAATCATGAATCAATTTTTGTGTTCCAAAAGATCACCCGTTTCCCAGATCCATTAGCAGTTTTGAGTGATTCATGGACCAGCAGTATTGAGCGAAGGAATTTTTTGATCATTATGTCGATACATTTAAAATGACCGCAAAATTGTGCATGTTTAAGAGACCAAGTGGACCGAGAACTGGGATCTCTTCGACGTTTTACTATTAGTGCTCGGACTGATTAATTTAGTCTGGTAGGACGCAGCACCATTCACACGATTTTTACAGAACAAACGAAAACATAAAACTGAAAAGAGGGGTAAAGTTGTAACTGGAACTACTTATAGCCAAGCAAAAGTGCTAATAGTGCTGAGAGAGCTGAGGGATTTTGGACCACTAATAACAGCCTTGTCGTTGAAACAAGCGAATATTTCCTTTTTGTGCATGAAACAGTGACTTGGAGGACAATGCCTTGAGTATGACCAGCAAGAATGATTCAGCAACTACATTCTGGCAAGTGATTTTCAAAATAAACAGAAAGATAAGGACATACTAACGTATTAAATAAGAAACAAAGACCGAGAAGGGAACTAATATTATTAAGATGTGTTATGCTAATAATTTTCAGTTAATAGTTAATTTTTAGTTAAATGTTAATTTTTAGATAATGGTTAATTTTTAGTTAATGGGTTATTTTTAGTTAATAGTGAATTTTAGTTAATAGTTAATGTTTAGTTAATAGGTAATTTTTTATAAATAGTTAATTTTTAATTAATATTTTATTTTTAGTTACTACTAATATTAAAGTTGTAGTAATTTGTTAGTGATTAAATCTAACTGTTTATTAGTACACAATTGACGGACACATGCGTGAAACACTTGATATGTCTTCCAGGAATATATGCAATGGCTTTGAAATATTTGTATTTGTGATGGCATGTAAGTGAACGCTTTTCTTAGGCAAACCGTTTAACACAGGTGTAGTTTTTATCAGTGGGCTCTCAAAGCAGTGCAATGCATAAAATCGAGTTGAATATCCTTCTCATCATACACCCTGATACAAGAACCTTTTTTACTATTCTAATTCATCCCTCTTTAAATTGTTACGTACACGGATAGCGAAATTTTGAAGGACGCCTTGAGGATGTATCCTAGAATTTAACTTATCGTGTTCTAGTGGGGCTTGTCTGTCATTAATACGATATTATTTGGCAAGATACAAGCTCAAAAGGTGGGATGGCATGTTCAGAAATAGTACAACTATGTAAAGTATTTTTTCTGATGAATGTAGATATAGCATATGCATACTAATCACGGAAAATCAACACTTCTTAAAGGTAACTTTTAAAATTCCCAATATTAAGAAAATGAACTTGAAAAGAGATAATTACCCTAGTCCCATATCCTAGTCCTATTTTTAGGAATACTGGTAAATATTTTTTACCCTGTTTGTTATTTAATTCATCCTTTGTTTAATCTTTATGTATAATCTTTTCCAACGGCGATAATGAAATATTCATTATTCCATGAACTCCGCGTATTATCCCTATCTATCTTTCAAAACCATATGGAATATCGCACACGACAAATTTTATTCACACGATTTCAATACTGATTGTGTGGTAATCTTGGAGCTAGGTTTAAAAAAAGAGATTATCCGAACTCTTTTGGAAAATTCTATCACTCAAAGAAATGTCCGCTGAGCAATATAAAAGGGTGAGTCTTAATTCTTCATTTCAGAGTAAATATTAACAGGTAGTGTGCAAAAAAGTAATGAGGAAACTAATCTAACTTGTAGACACTCCTGAGACAAATTTCTCTGGCCCCGTCTTTTTTCCATCATCTTTCGCCTGCACCCTCCTTGCACAAACATTTTCTCCTCGTTCTCTCGCATATTTAACGCGCTCCCAGGATAATTTTTTCCCAAAGCATTACCGTCCTTCACTTAATCTTTCCTTCTCCAGCCACGTCCTAAGCTTTATCCCAAAAACCTCTGAACCTTATCCTTCGTACACAAAGATACTGTTCCGCTTCATCATACAGCTTCGTATCCCCATTTCCCAAATATTATTATTTTTTAAATTCCCGAAAAATTTCGTTTAGCGATTCAGAAACGTCAAGCTCTTCATCCTCCACCGCTTCCCATTAATTGATCGCCGCCGAGCACATAAGCACCACGCTTTTTCCAACCCGCGCGCCGATCGGGGATTTCGTACGCACCAACCGCGCCTCTCGCTCCCCGCCTTCCCTATCCAATGTTCACACGCCAAGTCCCGTGCAGCCTTCGTCTTTACCCTCTCTCCGTCCACGCAGCCGAACCGTGTCCCCTCCCGGCTACACCCCCCTCATGGATTGTGCAAATCCATCCCTCATTTCTCCCCGTACCAGGGCACGCCGTACCCCGGGGACGGAGCCCAGGGAGTCGTTAGCGTCGCGAACCATTCATCCCCGCCTCTTACCCGCCGTCCCCGGCCCCACACTAAGGAGTTGGTGGAGGCTTGCTTCGTCTTCTCGGCCGTGAGGAGACAAATTGCTCTCTGGAGAAAGACGAGGAATCAACCACGCGAAAGGAAATTACATGAGTATTTTTCTCCTCTTTATATTTTTTACCTCTCGTTACTTCAATATGAACTTCAAAAATAAGAGAAGGGAAGACAGGATTTTGAATGCAAGATGCTTTCCACAATGACTGTTTCATTTAATTGTAAATCACCGGTCTCAAACATACGACTCCCCGCAAGGACCGACAAGAACTCCTGGCCGAAGGATATGCTACGCATTCTCATTAATTTTGCTTCATGCCCAGGCAGGCGTTGAATGAACTTTCCCAAGGTATTGAAATTGATTATAGCAGATTTTTTGTGCATTTATGTGAGCCAGTTTTGTTAAATATGCTCATCTCCAGCTATTTTAATTCGATAAGAGCTTTTTGACGAGGCAATACAAAAGAAACGTTCATATGAAATGGGGGAATAGGAACGTATATATGAATACTCGTAGATTAAAATGTATGTCTGCTGTTTTGTATTTTAACCGTCAAAATTACACAAAGGAGGAGAATTATTTAGAATAGCCAATATACTATTTTGTGCCGTATTATTTTTAATATTAATAATATATTTCTGCTATATCCAGCTTATAGCAAGATGAAATTTCCTCCACAATTTAATATAAATTGAGATAATTTAACTGCTATGAATGTATTTCAGTCCTTGGGTCAGTATAGAATACATGGATATTTCATACATTTCAACCACAGATATGAGTCAATTATATAGTACGCTGATGAATTTCATTGAATACGGGTTCAAGCCTAGTGCTAGAATTATAAGAACTGATATTGCATCCAATAAAACATTTTTTTCTGCAATGATGAAGCATAAATATATATTTAATCCTGCTATTCACAAAAATCATTGTTCTATCATTTAGTGCACTCAGTCAGTCAGTTTAGTGCACTCAGTCAGTCAGTTTAGTGCACTCAGTCAGTCAGTTTAGTGCACTCAGTCAGTATAGAATACATGGATATTTCATACATTTCAACCACAGATATGAGTCAATTATATAGTACGCTGATGAATTTCATTGAATACGGGTTCAAGCCTAGTGCTAGAATTATAAGAACTGATATTGCATCCAATAAAACATTTTTTTCTGCAAAGATGAAGCATAAATATATATTTAATCCTGCTATTCACAAAAATCATTGTTCTATCATTTAGTGCACTACACACTGATGTTTCGTCACAGAAGAAGGTAAAATTAAACCTAACTGCGGGATTTGAAATTATGAGAAAATAGGAAGACAGGGAAATACTTTTCACTAACTCTTCATTGTTAACATTCAATGAAAATTCATTTTTTTTCATCACAGTAAGTTTGCAGCAAAATTTATATTTTTAATTTTCAAACGTATTTTTTTCAAATTGTATAATTCAGAAAAAATCAAGGAAATGAGAAAACACTTATGCCACTTTATAACCGCAGGAGTTTCCTCATATTTCCTAACATTCGTTATTCTTTTGACCAGGTAAATAAGCTCTTAAATTTAATTTCATTTATTCCATTCATTTAGTCTCCATTTTTTAAATGAAATATTGCCTCGTGTGAACGATGGAGTTCGAATGTCTGCTTGTTAATTTTTTGACTCGCATATTTTTTTCGTAATGTTTGACCTTAGCTCAGAAAACTCTCTTTCACTTATCTTCTCGAGGAAAGGAATCACATTCCCCTTCATTCACGATACCAAACAAACTTGCCGCCCAATATAATAAGCTAATTTTACCCGTTAGTGTAAAACAACCGTGCCGCTGTCCCAAAACCAGAAGAGTAACCAAACTTACGTACTCACGTGTTTTACTCTCCGAACTTCATCCGACTCCCATCCGCTCTCCCAGAGCACACTTTTCCTTCCAACGCCATTATGTTCGCTTTTATAAACATCCACACCCCTTCGAAACCAAACTGGAAAGGGCCCGAACTGTAATCTTCTCCCTAGTCCCAACAGCATACCTCTCACCACACGACTCTCAAGCATCCCCTTTCCCAAACCTCTCGGCATCCTCGTTTTGCCGTAATCTTTTGTTTGCACCTTTCTATTTGAGACCACGGCATCCTCCCTGCGTTTTTCGTCCGCGAGAAAATGGAATCCGTTCCTTTACATGAAGCTCCAGCATCCGCCGTCTCACTTTCCCCCAAGGGGTCTCCACCACCATGATCCGGTCATTTCCCCCGCCGTGAGCCTCTTTTTAACCATTCTGTTTGGTGGTACACTTCTCCTCGGCCTAAGCACAACTTTCTTCAAATGAATTCCTCGGGTTCACCGTTATTGTAAACTTTCCCAAAATCGGTGGTGTTGAACACGTTCATTTCATTGATTTTAATTACTCATAAATCTTACATGGAAATATAGTTCAGTTACCCCTGCTTTATGGCGTCAATAGTATTATTTCTTAGAGTTTACGTGAATTTTGTTTTTCATAGTTAAAAATTACAAAATTGTTAGATATATTATATTTTTATTAGAAATTATTTTTACTTGAATTGCGTGTGATGCATCATCATTAGATTATTAATTAATTGCATAAAAATAGAAAAAATAGGATCCGTATGGAAGTAGGACAAATTAATGTATAGATTGTTTAGAAGTGGATCAGTAGTAGAGTAAGTTATTGAAAAAATATTTTATAAAACATCATAAGGATGACTCGGTTCCACCAACATTTTTTTCGTTGCAGTAGCCGATGAAATAATCGATTTATTCCTTCTCTATTGCTCATGTATTTTCCGCATTAATAGAACTACGCGTATTTCGTTTAATTTTGTCGTAAATTGCGGTTATGGCAAATACTGAAGGAACAAAAATATAAAATTCCAGATTAGTTGTGGAGTTTTAAAATCACAATATATACGTATATATACGTATCTAGAGAAATATGAATATATCTCTGTTTATCGACAGTACACACACACACACACACACACACACACATATATATATATATATATATATATATATATATATATATATATATATACACATATATATATATGTATATATATATATATATATATATATATATATATATATATATATATATATATATATGTATGTATGTATGTATATATATAATATATATTTATATATATATATATATATAGATAGATAGATAGAGAGAAATTTGAATCTATTTTTTAAATAAACTACTTTGTATATTAACATTAATGATTTTTCAAGATTTTTACATGGAACTACTCCGAAACCGCTTTGAGTCTAATTTGTCTTAAATTAATATGAGATTTTGAAGTTTTATATGAAAATTTCATTAATTTTTATCAAATGATTTTCTCAAAACTCATTAGACTTCAAGAAAATATTTTCGGAATAACTAGATTTAAAAGGAGTGTATACACCAATGGAAAAGTATTAAGGTTTTATGGATATCCAGTTGCACGATAAGTTTATAAGTAATATCTCCTGATGTTGTTATCTTACAAAATATTCATAAACTTAGAAAATTGTTTCTTGGTTTTTGAATGTTTTCAAGAATGACAACGTGTTCATTTAAGCTCTATTCTTTTTTCTACTGTAATGCCCTTTTAGCCAACGTCACGTCTATCTTTAAAGAAGGCGACAGAGGTTATTACCTGCCAATGTTTTTTTTATCCATCTCACGCAAAATCTTAGAGCACATAATTGTTAGTTCAATCAAAAAATGCATTTATTCTCAGGGTAAACTTACAAAAAACAACTCAGTTTCCGGAATGGTGGATTTTGCGAGACTAAACTGGAACTATTTGTTCATGATATTTTGGTCTCGGGTAAAAATGAGGTTTGGATCAATACTATATTTTTAGATTTTAAAAAGGCATTCGACAAGGGCCCTCAGAGGAAGTTACACCAATAGTGTTGAAGCTACGGGACAGATAAGTGTGTAATTGACTGGATTAATCAATTTAAAAGTTCACTTATTCAGTTAAAGAGAAACGCTGTTTCCACTTATTCTTCTTTCAATCTTTGCTGCCTAAGGGGGTGGCTGGTCTCGGTGGTTCCAAGGGCTATGGTACGGAAGAGGGTGTTGTGGAGTCTTCAGATATCTACAGAGGAATGGAAAGGTGGCAGGCCATTATGTGTCTTCGTGGTGCACTTAAGGGGAATGGAAAGCAACGGAGAGTGAGGGATATACTTTTTCATTAACAAGGGTTGCTTTGCCCATTGTGTGAAGCACTATTTCTAGAGGTTCAAGGTTGCCCAATCGCCGCCCATTTTCTTCAATATGGAGGGGTGTTGGAGATAAGTTGGTACAGTAATTAGTCTCTAGACAATATTTCCCCAATATTGATTGTTTTTCCCTTCTTATGTAATGCGTTATACTGGTTTATCTTGGTCTAGAGGCCTCTTCTAGCCCAACCTATGTACTCTGCTGTGAAGACGCCGAAAGTGTGCGTATTAACTCCATTTTTCCGACATTGCGGTTTTTTTGGTGTTTTGAATACATTTCCTGAGGGTGGTTTTTGCATAGATTACAGTTTTATATTCTCCTTTTGCGATTTTCGCTGACGCTGCGTTTCGGTCCATGAACGGAATTCTGTTCCTTTTTTTTGGTTTTTCTCCAACCTGAAGGGACTATGTTTCTCCATCAGTCTCCACCTCCCTCCCACCAAAACCCAGTACCCCAATTTTTCTTTCCTTCAATAAGAGTATGCATTTGCCAACATGTTTATATTTGCCAACATATTTACACTTGCCAACATGTTTATATTTGCCAACATGCAATAATTTTCACCTGAGGATGGCACGAAGGTTTGAAACCCCGTGCGCTGGCACTAACATATATAGAGTAAATAAAAATCGGTAATTACCATTTCTCTCTGTCGAAAAGTCTCCGAAAAGTCAATACTAAAACTACATGGTTCATTTACTACATTATTTAATCACCTGAAAAATAAATAACTAGTTTATTCTACCGGAACGTTTCTACAGTGTTTATGTTTAAAACGGTCTCTAGACATAAGGATATTTATGAGCTATGTACAGTAGACATGGATAATGGTACGAGAAAAAAATGGCATTTTTAATCTATCCGTACTTTTATTGATCTTTTTAATTTAAGTCAGTGATCTGATCTATCATAGCACGTCGGAGCCTGTAATGTCCTCAACATTCTAAAAAAAATGACCCACCCCAAATGAACGCAGTAAATTTTACCTATATTTAAAGCAACGTTCAAATAATGGCTCTCATCCCTAATCCTCTAATAATGTGGCCACACTGCTACTGTGTTTATAAAAACATGTTATGAATCTAGATGCCCTACGTTACACATTTGATCTAGTTCCAAAATTAAGTGAACCTCTTGAGGATCCTATGCACACGCAGATTACTCAAGGCGGTTCCTGGCTAAATAACCTAGCTCCCTCTCACTATATTCTCAAAGTATTCATTTAATTAATCCTAACATTTTATTTTATATTCCGATAATTTCACAAATCATTACTCCAGAGCATAAATCCTGAATTATCCTAGCACCCGAGGATTTTATCGATCCCACGTTTCTCATGTTGTTCCCTGTATGGTGCCAGAGTTTCCGGGTTAAATACCCTTCCTGCCGGATGATGCACAATAGAAAACGATCCTTTGCTCATGTCACCCCGACTTCTTCGCATCAAAAAGAGTATATATTTGCTCACATCACCCGAACATAATACGAAGTGTTGAAACCGAACAGTGAAGCATAAGAGAATAAAAGTAGCGCAGTGGAAATCGCAATTCTTAATTATTTTTTCTCTAAACTAGCCACAGACTATTTTCCGATGTGACGTTGCGACACACTGATGTGATGGGATTTAATTCTGTTTCAATTTAATTATTCAATCTGTGAATTGAACCTAAATATGGCAAGCCTGAACTACCTTATTTATTCCGTAAGCAGGAGTAAATGGTCTATTATGAAAGTAAAGCTAATGGTATTATTGTGACGCGACCATCCATGGCAGCGCAGTAAAACCGGTCGGGAAACGTGGTGCGGGGTCTGCCCTTCCAACGCATTTGGTTGCCAGTGTGCTCCGAGCAGTCTGAGCGGAAAGATATGCCTCCGCGTGAAGTGTGTTTTTCAACTTCGCAGCATGGCGCGATGGAGCACCAAGCCACACGCCACATACTCCCAGCCCCACGACCACCCCGGCGGTCCTCCAACCCCTTTACAGTCCCGACTTGGTTCCGTGTGACTTATTTTTGTTTCCCCGACTCAAGAGAGAACTGAAAGGAAAGTATTGGGAGACCACGGAAAACACCCAAAGGACAACGTTTCTGAGAGACATTCCCGTTGAGGAGTTCCAATCCAGAGTGCCTTCCAGGCGTGACAGATACTACTCCGCAATTGTATTGATGCAGGGGGAGAGTATTTTCAAGAATTTTAAGCATTTTTACAAGTAAGATCAATAAATATATTTTTCCCAGAGAATACGCATTACTTTTATGAAGGACCTTGTATCCTTTTGTCACCCGATATGGAGTGGCATAAGACCGTCTGGATATTATCATTAAAGTATCATTACTATCCCTGAAACTTTTGCTACCAAACTCCATTCATTTGGAGGAATCTTCGATCTATGCATGGTGCCATTCATCCTAGTGCCTCCATCACGAACAAAAGTCTCGTTTACTAAAATCTGTCCACAGGTTTGTGTTATTGTTTTTATATAAATCAACCCTAAA
Organism: Hetaerina americana; assembly: GCF_022747635.1. NCBI lineage: Eukaryota > Metazoa > Arthropoda > Insecta > Odonata > Calopterygidae > Hetaerina > Hetaerina americana. Next base: position 19,633,481 of record NW_027286292.1, read on the forward strand.
TACCAGCTCCAATGTATGACTTCGCTACTTCTCATCTATCCCTACCCCGAAAGGTTGGATCAAGGTGTAAAGATATTTTTTTTATTTTTTAGCATTGATTAAGTCAGATTTGGAATTCTTTCACGGGATATCTTTTCCTCTCCTTAGATAATAATTCCCAAGCTAAGAAGATGAATTATAACTGAAAAAGAAACATACGGAAAATGTTCTTCTGAAATGGATTTTTCACATCCTTGTAACGATAGACAAATTAAATACTTGCAAATAAAAGGAATATGCACTCGTGAGGCTAAGAATTTAACATTCAACAGCTAACATATTTCCTGTGAATTCTTACGTAGATTTTGTGGCGTAACTATGGGCGTCATCTCATTCCACCGGAATTTTCAAAAAATTGTTGAACAACCCAGGCACGATTTCCTAAATCACGCCAAATTCTTCGAAGACCACCAAATATTTAACCCACCAAATCACGCCTGAAGCTACTCAAGTTACCCTTATGGGAGGTTTTGATTCAATTGTCCAAGAAAATTAATTTGAAATAATATTGAACGAATTGTATGAAAAATAACTTTAATATTGAAAATTATCGCTATAAAAATTAGGAAATGTATTTTCCTTATATATTCATCCTATATATATGTATACGTACAGAGATATAGATAGGAGAAAATCTGCGCATGCGGAAGAACACTCTTTCTTTCAATTTTTGTGCTAATATAGGCCCCTAGTACTATGATTTTATTGATTTGTTAATTTTATTACTTATGCGTTGTCAGTTCTCATATGAATTTATTGAAAATAGTACAATATAATGCTACTATTCGAATAGCAATTAGTCTTCGGCATCATATGCGTGGGATGGTTCGTTGGATAGCTTTTTCCAAATTGATTGCTCTAATTTCTTTTAGGAGTATATTCTCCAATTTGATACTTAATAGGCTGTACATAGTTTCATAATATATTTAACCTCTTGATAAAAAACACTCCATTTGCACCGATATTACCGAAGTAATACGTAGCGGGCTCATTGTAGTTCAAAGAAAGAATGCAGGAATTGATTAGAAAATTTATTATTTGCTTTAGCAGTCCCAACGTGTATTTTCTGAGTTTTTTCCCATGTTTAGACTGATCATTATTTAGTAACTTGAATGTTTAGAAAAATAAACGGAAATTACACGAAATATAAAAAATGATATGTTAAGGATATTTAAAATACATGGAAGTTTTTTGAATAGAATTTATAATGATATAAATACTAGTGCTATTCATCAATTAGATGACGATGGGTATATAAAGACTACCGTTTACACTACCTACGTCTTTTAAACATGGCTAACGATATTAGATCGTTAAATGACTTGGAATAGCTATGCTGAAGAACTTTTTCATTATCTCTCTCTCAAAATCCACTCACCTTCCATGCCTACAATACCATATTCTCAAAACATTTTAGTTGAAATATATAAATAAATATAAAAAGCCTCCTCTGGAGAGGTGTAACACAAAGGCAAAATATATTCCCTCACCATAGGCAATCTTCCTTGCGTTACAGCTAACACTATTTTTCTTAAGGTTAAACGTTTGGAAACGACGATTTTAACAATATTTATTCAATACAAGGCCCAGCGATATCTCAACCATTGAATAAATTTTTGTGTTGGAAAGAATTTTATGTTTACGCCTGAATGCTCTGCATAATTCAGGTTTCATTCTTGGAGGTTGTGGATGATATCATTGTGACTAATTCTTTCGCGCAAAATCTCTGATTCCTGTACCGCTGACCATTTTTTTTAGTTACGCTTGTGAAAACGCATAGTCATCAAGATAGAAGCCTTTCAACCCTTCGGACTATAAATCCTCTCCTCTTTCTCTAGTCAGCGAGTTTTAACCGTATCTTTTTTCAACCACAGGAAGAAGACGAATCAATGGCAAAAATGTGACGACATTACCGAAGTGATGTAATCCCCTTTGATGCGCGATGCTCAGCTCGCAGCACTCCAATTGTTTACGCAGCCCGAGTCGGAGCGATCATTCGAGTCCCGGGCCTACCTCGCGGTGGCTGCTTTTCTTCCTCATACCATCTGACTTCCTACCCGAATCCCTAACCGAACCCAAGCTTACCGCCCGACTACACTAACCCTTCCCTACACGAGCGCTCCCCGAAAAACACTTCACCGAGCTTTCTGCCGATTTGTCGGAGATTTTGTATTATCCTCGCCGTGTTGCATCCGTCACAAATTGTAGCTTCTCAACGCCGATCCGCCGCCACCAACCCCTACACTCCCCCGCAGAAAAACCACCCCCTGATGATCTCCCCTTCGCCGGGCGGGAAATCTCGAATGAGAACTGGAGCTAAGCCGGAGACGAGAATTCTGTGAAGTGAGTACTGGTGGCGGCGAAGGGGGAATTGAGGGAGAGGAGCGAGGAATGAAGGAATGAGGTGGGAGTTGATGATGGTAGGCGTATTGCGGGAAAGGAGAAGAATATAAAAGAGTGGGTAAAGTGCGTCATACGGACGGAAGGATGAAAATATTTTAGAATACTTGGATCATGCCGCATGATAAGCGGCGACGGAGGGGGCATTCACCAATTTACGTTACAAAAGTTGCACGTCTAATAGGTTTACTCTTCAATCGTCAGAAGACTCGCTCGTTGATTAAACTTCATCTGTGATACAGTATAAATGCATGTATGATTTAAAAATAATGAATTATGACGATGAAACAAATGCGAATTTAAATTAAACGATAGCACTTGCATTGAAAAACACTTACAGGAGCCAGAGTTTGAATCTAATTCCAAACGAAAGTATCATAAACACGAGCATGAATACATTTGAGACGTGTGTGAACCATGTCTTAAACGTATTGAACATTACTCGCTTTCTTTCCTGACGTATGAACCCTACGAGACATACTTTATATTTAATAACTATTTCATTATTATCCATAGATTTAAATTCCTGGGCTTATTGTTACTAAAATTAATTATTTTGTAATGAATCATACATTTATGTGTATGCGCGTACACGTAATATCACGAACATACATTGGCGATGAGAAATAAAGTTTTGTACATACTGATAAACTCTGAACAATGTATATGATTTACAGTACCGATGTATATGATTTACAGTATTCGATTATTCACTTTCAGTCTTGATGATTCAATAAACTCTCCTATTAAATATTCTCGGTCAGAAAGTGAGATAAGGAAGTATGAATAGGGAACACTATAGCAGGATATGCTGTTTATAATGATAGAGGCTGGCAAAGATGGACGGTCATCGTGCCCGAAACTTGAGTGTCACTCACTGTAGATTATTCTCCGAAGTCTCACCGCTAATCACCTTGCATGTCATTCAAGCAGATTGTTTAGCGATGACAAAGTAAACAAGTTCAATGGACGCGAGCCTCTGATAAATTTGGAAGCCGATAAACCCCGATGTATTTCTCATGGAATTGTGGCTAGATACTTGCAAATTCTAAAGATACCATAGAATACCCAAGGGGAAAATACTGCTCAAATTCTGCCCAACAAATTGGACTGTAATTACAGGTAGTTTTACCTTTGTTTTTGTGACATATAACAGAAATGAAGGAAATATTGTCTTAGTGAATGATTTTGTGTTTTTTTCTGAAATAATTGACATCCTAATGATATGCATTCCATTGAACCAATGGAATATTGATGGTTACACTTTCATTTTTTTCTAGCTATAAAGCAGAAATATATTCCGTCCGTGAAGGTGTTCCTTGAAACAGACTCTTACTTATCCCACTGACAGTTCTATTTTTGGTGCTAATCCATTTTAAGGATTTCTACTAATATGCCAAAATTTATAATTACTATGCTTCATTGATCTATCAATTTCTCTAAAATTGATTGAAGATATAAATAGGACCCTTAACGAATGTGATCGCTCAATTCAGTGAACCTCTGTAAAATCAAATGAGATTTCCCGTACAAGTATATCGCTATATACAAAAGAATATATGACCTCCCGCAGGGGATTATCTGATCCCTCGGAGGTATCGTGTTTCGTCCAAGTTTTCATAATTATTTTGTTGAAAGATGTAGGACAAAATTTTACCGATGACTCGAATACTATGTAATTTTAATAATTTAAATAAGCGAGAACCCGAAAAACGATGCCAACGATAACAGAGTCAATAATTTAATGCGTGCAAACCGTAGGTCAACTGTCTAAGAGATTTGCAATGGAGCTGGCAATATACTGGATCGTGGTTCACCATTTTGACAAAATTTTTGGGCATTCAGCACGTTGTGCCCAGATTGATTCCGCGAGTATTAACAGAAGAACAGAGTCAAAGACCACCTTGACATCAGCCAGGACCTGCTCGCTCGTTCAAAAAACGATCAAAATATCAAAAGTCTTAGGCAGCCAAACCTGGGTATATGGCTATGATATGGAAACAAAAACGTGGTCTTCACAGTGGAAAGGGCGATCTTCCCTAGAACAGCAAAACAGCTCGAATGTCTCGATCAAAGTGCAGGTTTTGTTGATAGTCATATTCGATTGAGAAGGGATTGTTCATTGTGAATGACAGCGCTGAGAGTGAATGGACAGCGCTATATAGAGGTTATGAGAAGGATAAGACACGCCACGATGCGGAAGTGATCATAGATGCGTGAAAACAAGTCTTCGTGTTTTCATCACGATAACGCAGCGCCGCAGACGTTAATTTTTTCTAAGTTTTTAGCCAAATGAAGCAAGCACTCCTGTAATCCCCCAGCCACCTTACTATCTGGAATTTGCTTTGGTGGACATTTTCCTATTTCCGAAGTAAATATTCTCCTAGAAAGGAAGCCGACGGGAAACTTTTTCAAGACATGCAACAAAAACATGCCGGAGGCTCTCCCGAAATAAGCGTTTTTAGCTGTCTTTTGAAAGCTGCAATAAACGTTTGCAGCAATGTATTAGCAGCTAAGGGCTGTATTTTGAAGGACATAAGCATGATTAATGGGGAACAAATAAAATTAATTGTTTATTCAACTTCATAAGTCTCATCTTTTTTGAAGAATTGCTGAGTTTAATAATTAGCTTTTCTTGATAATTTGTTCATTATAACTAATATTAGGCATTTAAAATTCTGCATTAAAATATCAAAGATAATCAAATGAAAAAATAATCAATAAGATTTTAGCATTAAATTAAATTAAAAAGCACTGGATACGTGTTTTCTGTCGGTAACAAAAACTGATCAGAGACCCTGATTAAGCATTCATTAATACCTCCGGAAAGATAAAATAATGGTATTTTTAAGCTAACTGAAATGAAAATTTACATTGACCGTTTAAAAATGATAATACTGATTGAATAAATTATTGATTTTATTAGTTACCCATTAATCATGCTTGAAAACCATAAAAAATTGTTTTTTCCAAAGAACAGGCATATTTAAAAAAAATATGTATATATATAAATATATATATATATATATATATATATATATATATATATATATATATATATATATATATATATATATATATATAAGACTTTTTGAAAGTCTCACGGACGTGAATAATAATGTATAACACTTAGCACTAGTGGACACAGACAAAAACACAGAAACACACAAAAAAGAGACTCACTATTTTTCGAATTTTCGGTGGTCGTTGCCAACTTTATCAAGGAAGAGAGGGACAGAACTGAAGGGAATACGAGGGCTGGAGCGATGGATGGAAGGGGAAGGTGGGGAGAGAATTCCTAAGGGACGGGTTTGGAGGGGCAGCGTTAGAAGGGTGGGGAAAATGTAGAAGGTGATGGGGGTGGAAGGGGGATGAAAATATAATTAGAGCAGGGTAATTAGTGCCTAATATTGATTCCTGGACAGTTCCAGGACTCCAAGAGCCAGATGAAGGATTGCTCTAATGTTTTCAGTTTCAGAGGAGGATCAGAGGGTGGGAGGGATGCTATGATGGATACACTATAGCATTTATCAAAGGGAGTGTTGTGTTCGGAGGCGTGTTTGGGGATAGGGAGCATATAAATTAAGGAAGAGTTTTTGCATGAGGCTCGGTGGTTGTTGATTCTGATATTGAGGGGTGTGGTGGTCTGCCCAATATAATAGGCAGGGCAAAGTTGGCACTTCAGAAGGTACACTACATTGCTAGATGTGCAAGTAGAGGAGGGAATTGGTGGGAGAGAGTTAAAAAGCGGGTGGGATGGGATGGGATTTTGGTTTTGAAAATAGGACATGTTTTGCATCTGGGTTTATTGCATGGCGTTGGAGTGGTTTTAGGACGGGTTGGGGATTTAAGGAGTGGATTAGTTGATTTGAGGAGACCGGATAGGTTGGCGGGGCATTTGAAAGTAACTGAGGGGCATTTGGGAAAAAGGTTGGCGGTGGCATTATGATTTTTTAGGATAGGGTAGAGGTCTTTTAGGATTGATCGTACAGATTCTAAGCCCGGGAAGTATGTTGTGCAAATTGAGAGAGGGGGGGTTCCACGGTGGAGGAAGGTTTGGGAGTGTACGCATGTTTTCGGATTCTTTTGTTCAGGAGGGATTCGGGATAACCTCTTTTGAGGAGGGAGCAGTGTAGACTTGAAAGGACATAATCAAGGGAATCAGGGTCACTGCAAATTCTGTGTCCTCTTATGGATAGGGAGTAAGGAATGGAGCGTTTTGTGTGATACGGGTGGCAACTATTGTAGTGTAAGTATTGCTGTTTGTGTGTGGGTTTAATAGTATGTACAGAGGTGTGAAATGTTTGGTTTCTTAATGTTACATTTACATCCAGGAAGGTGATTTGGGAGGAGGAAACTGTAGAACTGAAGGAGACAGAGGACGAAGCATTGAGGTCGGAAATGAAAGCTTTCAGGGAATCAGTACCATGCGGCCAGAGGAGGAAGATATCATCGATGTATCAGAGAAACAATAGAGGTTTCAGTGGTTGTTTTGACAGGAATTTCTTCTCTGCAAGACCAAGAAAGAGGTTTGCATAGGAAGGGATAAACCTGCTACCCATGGCACAGCCCTTGATTTGTAAGAAGAATTTGTTGTTAAAGGAAAAGGAGTTGCGGGTGAGGATGAACTCGGAAAGACTAAGGAGAAAATCTGTGCTGGGTATGTGTGGCTCAGGGCGTTGGGAGAGGTAATGTTTGAGAGCGGAGAGACCTTCTGAGTGGGGAATCGATGTGTATAGGGATGTTGCATCTATGGTGGCCATAATAATCTCAGTATCTGGAGGGAGGGAGGTTGATTTTAGCCTTTACAGGAAATGGTTAGAATCTTTGGTGTGTGACGGTAGGGAATGGACTATCGGTTGGAGATAGTGGTCTACAAATGCAGAGATTCTTTCAGTTGGGGAGTGACGGGAGGATAAATTCGGACGACCGGGATTCCCAGGCTTGTGAATCTTTGGAAGGATATAGAAATGAGGGGTGCGTGGGTGGGGAGGGGAGAGGAGGTCCAGGTCTGAAGGAGATAGACCCTCATTTGTCCCGTTGGACACGAGAAATTCAATAAGTTCCTTCTGAAGTGCGGGGTTTGGGTCTTCGGGGATTTGCCGGTATGCGCACGTATCCGAGAGTTGCCTGTCAACCTCCGTTATGTAATCCGATCTATTTAAGACAACAACTGTTGAACCTTTGTCCGCGGAAGTAATGATGATATTAGGATCCTTAATTAGCCTTTTTAGTTCTGTGGATTCGGTTGGAGACAGGTTGGGTCAAGGATTTAGGGTCTTGAGGAAAGACGGGTTGGAAATTCTGAACAGGAGAAGGTTTATAAAAATTTCAATTGGATGATTTGGGGGAAGGGGATTGGGTTCTTGGGCAGAAGCCGGCTTGAATTTATGTAAGGCGTTGTGAAGGGGTCTGGAAACTTGCTGGAGTGACGGTTGGGAATCGCAAAATGCCTTCCACCGGAGATTCCGGTAGAAATGCAATACGTCCGCGAGGATTGTCACGTGGTTTACTCTGGGGGTGGGGGTAAAAGAGAGGCCCTTGTTCAAAAGGGAGGCCATATTTGGGCTAAGGGGTTTGGAAGAAAGGTTAACTGTTCTCTGATCCTCCTCTGAAACTGAAAACATTAGAGCAATCCTTCATCTGGCTCTTGGAGTCCTGGAACTGTCCAGGAATCAATATTAGGCACTAATTACCCTGCTCTAATTATATTTTCATCCCCCTTCCACCCCCATCACCTTCTACATTTTCCCCACCCTTCTAACGCTGCCCCTCCAAACCCGTCCCTTAGGAATTCTCTCCCCACCTTCCCCTTCCATCCATCGCTCCAGCCCTCGTATTCCCTTCAGTTCTGTCCCTCTCTTCCTTGATAAAGTTGGCAACGACCACCGAAAATTCGAAAAATAGTGAGTCTCTTTTTTGTGTGTTTCTGTGTTTTTGTCTGTGTCCACTAGTGCTAAGTGTGATACATTATATATATATATATATATATATATAAATAAATAAATAAATATATATATATATATATATATATATATATATATATATATATATATATATATATATATATATATATAAATCAACCTGAAGATCGGTTTGGTTGGTGACGCAAGAGTTCTCCCAGTATTAGTACTGGGTGAACTCTACCGTCACCTACCAAACTGACCCGAGACCATTATTAATGACTTTGGGTCATCGATAATCCGGTGTGAGCAACCAGAATCACGCGACAAAGAAAGTAGAATTTATTTATTACTACTTTGCATAAATATATAATTTCTTGGTTATGGAGTCATTTTAATTTTAAATGGAACTAATCAAGAACCTATATCATGGTAATGCCAGAAAGCATCATAACAACATTTATCCTACGCATTTAGAACATTACCTTACGAATGGGAAAGCATTTAAATAACATATTTTACCAGAATTATCCTTGTGCAACACTTAATTATTTACAAAGATTGGATTGAATGCGTAATAAATGTTTGTTATAATATATCCTTTCTATGCGAACGTAGGTTTATATTTAATGGCCAATTCCGAGTGACTAGCGAGAAACAGGTAGCGTGTTATATATGTTCCATTGTTGTAGAATATAGTAGAGAGTAGCGACCATTCCATGCATGATTTGCATTAGTGTAGAAATAAAAGGTCTGACTGTTTTCAAAAATTTCAAGATATCTTATCTCCATCAAAAATATTCACATTCAATCACTTGCAAATATTTAAGCGAAAATTGAAATATCTGCATGCCTATTGAATTCTGCATACAAGGAGCGACTGAATCCAAATGTCCATTCCATACTCTTAGAAAACATATTTAGACGTTAATAGATTTAAAAATAAATGAAAGAATTTTCCTTTTCATTGGTAGAACACCTCGTAGTGGTAACGTGGTCATTAGGAAAAGCGTCGGCTACTCAGCAGAGTTCAGGTTTTTTACATAAATTTAAACGGTTACAAATCAAACCTGCAAACATTACCTATTGCGTAGTGAATATTTGTAATTTTCTAGTGAACCATACTTTGGGTGAAGTCACTGAGGGTAATGCAAGGCAGAGCAATGGAACTCGAACGTGTAAATTGTGATCTATTTTCCTCGATATCCTTTCATTAACGCTTTTAATCTCGGGAAGTTTTTGCAAAACCGATTTTTTAGTGGTTCTTATATATGAATGAACATACTATAACCATAATTAACATTACAATACTTCTTTCCTATTGTTTTTAATAAGATGAATATTAAAATTCACGCAAAAAGATCAAAGACAGCGTTTCCACGGGAACGACTTTATTATGCTCGACTAGTTTCGCTACGGTGTAACCAACTAATACAACAATACATTCGTTTCTCAAGAAACACGGAGTTTTTCATTCTTTCTTTGCGCTTTATAAGTGGATTTCCACGAAGTATTGACCTCAACTATTTGTCCCAGATGAATATTACATCCATCGGTTGGGACATTTAGTTATGGGCTCATTGGCGTCTTTCTTCAAGAGTAGGCTAATTCCAACGCCGGGTATCTCTAAGACCCTCATCGTTTCCTGTCCATCCCTACAAGTTACCTCAGCTGTCGATCGCCTCCCATAAAAACGTCTGCTACTATGAATGCTACACTTCCTTAATATTAAAGTTTTGCCACATTCCTATTGCTTATTTCTCGCGAAAACCATCAATTTATAATATGTGGTAATGATTGGCCGCTTTTATTCCACTAAATTGAATCAATGGCTGTTGTCATGAATCTCAAAGTAATCTTTTTAAATTATCAGGTTGGTTTAACCAAGTATATTTCTCCCACAGTTTCCAGTTATCTGACCGAGAGCCGCGGACCACGCTTTACACTCGAGCCTCCGCCCCTCGTCCTGTTCTCCAACGCGACGGGGGCTCGCGTGGACTGCGCCGCAGAAGGGACTCCTCCGCCCCGCGTAGAGTGGCTGCTGGCCGACGGTTCACCCGCGCCGAGCGTACCGTCGACCCGGCTCGCCCTCGGCAACGGGACTCTGCTCTTCCCGCCGTTCCGCGGGGAGGCCTTTCGCCCCGATGTCCACACCGCGACGTACCGCTGCTCGGCAGCCAACACAGCTGGCCGTATTATCTCCTTGGACGTCCAAGTGAGGGCAGGTGAGGTCTCTTCCAAAATTTTTCACTTTTTATACTACATCTTGGCCTTTTTGTTGAGAAAAATTCTTACTAAAATGCAGTATTTACTTATTTGGGGTGCATGTTTATTTTGCAAAATGTATTGAAATTGGAAACTATTAGGGGTATATTATGAACAATTCCATTTTAAAAATAGCCTACCCAGAACAATGAGGTCTTAGTGCCCATTGAAGTACTCCCCTTGGGGCCCCATAACCTAATCCAAGCGCTTCTTCCACTTTTCAAATCAATCGCAAAGGTCCTTTTTCGGAATTGTCATAAGCTGCCTCGTTGCATTCTCATTTAGTCTCGTCAACCGACATTTGGGAAGACTGGGTTTTGTTTCTGAGTCATAGCACTAGACCCATGACTCATCTCCAGTCATGTCCATTTAAGAAAAACGGGGCCATCGTTTCGGCTTGGAGCAAGTCCCCTCTAACTGCAGCACGAAATTCTTGACATGACGGGATCAAAGAGAATTCGGCTAGGCAACTGATAACCATTACGAAAAAGGATTTTGCCGAATGTTTTTGGAATTGAAATAAATGCTAGGATAAGAGTGTGAGGTCCCAAGGAGAGTACTCCCATGGACACTAAGACCTCATTGTTAAGGGTAGGCTATATTTAAAATTGAATTTTTAATTATATGCCCCTAATAGTTTCCAATTTCAATACACTTTGCACAATAAGCATGCAACCTAAATAAGCAAGTACTGGTGATGAGAACTTTTCAATAACATGGAATATCTATCTTGGATCAACTACCTTTTACCTTCAACCAGATTCTCGTTCGTAACCAGATATCTGATATCACCCTGCGAAATCTCTCTGTTTACTTATATTACGAGACACATTCAGTTATAATCTGTACATTATGACGGGCCATTTAAATCCAATTTCCCTGGTTGATGATGATGATGCCCACGCTTTCATGCGCAAGTGTTTGTGAAGACATTACATGGACACCATATCTTCGATATAAATTTGATGGAATATGTTGTCGCTCTTTGCTTGTGTTACTATGTAGTAAACCATGCATCATTAAAACAGGATAGGATCCAATGCTTTACTGAAATTATGACCCTATGTATTCACTTAGAACGGACAAGAGGAGCTCCTGAAGTATCCAATAGTGAGGAAAATCAATGATTCAAGCTTAATAAATAACAGAAGATTAAATACTTCTTTGAGCTATGTCCCTTCTGAGAACCACCCAGCAGACCGATCCTCGCGCGTCCTACTTTTCTATAACCGAGGCGGCCATCTTGGTTCCTCAGGCAAATAAGGAGTGGCTTCCGCGGAGGTGGGGTCAGTCGGTCTGGAACACTTAGGTGGAGACGTGGCTCCATGTAACATACCTAGACAAGGTATTTAAAATGCATTTAATATTGATTGATGCATCGTAATATTCAGAAAACATTACTCTGCACTACGCGGTGCGAACGTTAGGACGCTCAATGATCACATTTTCTTATCCGTAGGAGATCATAATTCCCTATTCCAAACTGCCATTTGTATTTTCGTTGAATGCTGCACAATAATTACTGGTCATCTGAAAAAATACGAATCACGCGTAATATTCCGTAATTTAATTTCCTACCTTAATCATAAGTTTATCTCACATGGAATTGGGCACATAAAAAAGATGATAATGCCCATGTGAGCTGTTACCGGCACGTATCAAATCAGCGTTTCGGTTGACTGCTGTGGATCACATAGTAAGCAAATAAAATTGACTTAATCCTATGGATAACCCTTAAGAAAAATGTTTCATCCTTATCCCGGACTTGCTATGATCCTGCGATTTTCTCCAAAAAGATGGAAGATTTTTATTCTTTGTGGAATTATTTGGATACAAACTAATCCGGAAAAGGAAGGCAACGTCCTATGCATTATTTTTATCTAGCTGCTTATGTTTCATATGAAATCCGAATTTCACAGGTGATTTTTCAAACTAAATATCAATTTTGCTTATGAACTTTAATACAACATTATTTTTGTGAGTCAATAGTTTTCCATTTTAAGGTTTTATAAGGATAAATGAAAGAATACTTGATTAGATGAAGGCCAGATATTTCTCTGAATGTCCTCATGCACAAATATATGAGCCATTTTCACGTGCCAAGATTTTTTTCTCAAGTTTTTATGCTGTACCCTATGGTACCCACTAGGCAAATGGTCATGTCGCCAATCGATCGTAAAATAGTTTACTAGTAATAGTGTTTCCGCTAACATTAAAAGAAATAACATAGAATGCAAAAACCTAGAATTCATATATATCCATTCATCCAGGGGTAGAGCGTTGCACTGCTGACCGTAAGATTCCGGGTTCGATTCCCGGGAAAGTCTCTGGGTACCTGCAGCTCCACCCAAGCTATGTGATTTTTCGGGTACCAAATCTTCCTGGGAAACCATAACCGGCACAGGGAAAGGAACTGGCCCCCCTACCCTGATGTGTGAATTTCACACACCGTCGGGCTTAGTCCTGGGTGAACTCTACCATTACCTACCAAACCGACCTTCGTCCTTCGTCGCACCAATGTTGGTCCTTTATATGTTTTCCTATCCCTTTTCCTTATATCTGTTTCCATGTGAATGAATATTTGTTCGCCATATGGCGGTATATATATATATATATATATATATATATATATATATATATATATATATATATACACACACACACACACATATATATGTATGTATGTATGTGCACACACACACTACAAAAACAATACTAGGTACACAAAATGATTCACAGTTTCAATAAAAATGAAGTAGAATTGTATTGCGTACGGAGTATAGTTCAAGTTGTCAGCAAGGTGGAGAACTAATATTTTACTGTTTTTTAAGGAAAATAACAATACACTTCTAAAAAAAATTGATTATAAAATAAGTTAATTTAAGTCCTAAAAAATGATAGCGTCACAGAAATTATCAAGGATATTTTATTTTACGTTTATTCTAAAGCAGAGAAGAAATGTCGGAAGGTTAATGATACCATCCAAAGTAAACCAGAGGCAAGTCAATTGACTTTATTGATAGAAATGAGCTCTTACGGATAGTAATATAGAATGAATGTAAAAATCCAATAGCCGTAACAGTTATATTTAAAATTTGTGACCACAAAAATCATGTTTGAATGAATAATTTCGTAAAAGAAAAATTTAACAACCCACTGATATTACTGGCAACACCGGAAAAAAAGTAAAATCATAATTTTGGAAGCCATTTAAATTAAGATTTTTTTGAAGCATTCACCAATGCAATTATTAATTAGACTAATTGAATGCTTTAAGGTAAAGTTCTTATGTTTTTAGACTTAAAAAAATTCAGTTATGAAAATACAGGCTCACTTCATTCGAAGACTTCGCTGATGGTATCAATAAAAGACATTTTTCAATGTTGTAAAGATTATTGCTTGGTCGGCAACTACAGAAAATTTTATGAAACCTATTTAATGTATAGCGTTAGGAATGTCAATGTATAGAAATCTTAAATTGTAAAATCGTTCTCTAATAATCACTATTCTGTTTCAAATTGTTTGAACATTGCATCATCATTATAATTTAACACTCTTCAAGAAAATGATATAATTAAAGAAGCGGTATTTATTAGAAAAATATAGTATCTAAATTATTCAGCCTGTTTATGATTGATTTTATATAGGTCATTTTTAGGGCAATATTTGTAATTCAGAGGGAGTTGGTTTTATCAATCTCTTTAATTATGTATTCATACTGAAAACAAACAGCGACATATGGATCAGAATTCTTGATATGGAATGGGTAATTTTGAATTAATAGCGATATTAAAAGTGAAAGTTTTGAGATAATCAAAATTTCGACTTGGATCTGAATACATGCCCATGAGTTAATGAAACCTGCGCACTAGAACAAAGTCTTTAAAAAGGCGTAATTATATTCCCCTTTTTCACTTTATTTTATTATTTTAGAGCAATGCCCTTTTATTTTCTTTTATACTTATTGCATTTTTATTGGAGAAGATATCTAAATTCCTTGATTATTTTTAGTGTTCCTCAGAAATCGTTAGGATACTCAATACTTCGATTTGGCCATCATGTTGATGAGCACCTGGATAAAATAAAACGGTCCATTTCAAATGGGAAAGTGTACCCGGAGTGAAGTAAAGCAGCGCTTTGGAAAGACATGGGCAGTTGCGTGAATCTCATAACTGACTCGGACTCACGCACATTTTTACGAGAGTAAACGAGCAAAGGAGGAGCGAGAAGGATGAACGCTCTGCCCCTCCTTTGGGCAACTCGGACGATTTCATTGGATTAGAGTGCAGGGACGCTGAGACAACTAAGCCCCAAGGAATCGCGTGGGAATAGCAGACCGAGCACAATCCGCCTGGACAATTTTAGTGAGGCGGCATGCAGCACAGCACTGCGAAGACAGAAACGTGAGCAAACAAAGTAATTTCACCGAAAACTTTGAAATTAACATTGAGTAATTTGAGAGATATGTTAGAGTTTTAGGTGGAACCTCATGAGATCAAATCGGAGATATGTTACATAACTTCTCATTTAATTTCCTTGCAAATTCTTTTTCACGGCATCATTTTCAATAGCAAAAAGATGTTAGCAACATATTTTTTTTCTTTCTATATTTTTATGCTTTGGGTAAGAGGTAAAAGGGCTAACAAATGAAAATCTGAAAGGCTCATCATCTATATTTTTCTAAATGAAATACATATGCATGTGTTTTATATGTATTTGAATTATCTTTCCCTTCTTGAAAACACATTTTAAATCAAAACCTGCGAGGCTTAAATGCATGTTTTAGCATTGAATGCTTATCCTAATATATATTTAATGTAAAAAGTGTAAATAACCTAAATTTAAAGTTATTTATATTAATAAACAATCGGTTTCTCTGAAATTTTATAAAAACACCCTATCGCGTAAAAACTTTTGAATTTTGTGAAAACGTTTTGAACACTCGAATCAAGGAATGAGATAATAATTTCTATTCTATGTATTGTAATTTTTTTCTAAAAAACCTTTTATTTTTTTTGTAATTAGACAAAGTGTTTTTCAGGAATGTGAAGGCATCCAGCCATTTACACGCGGAAAAAAGAGATCCTTTTTTTCAAAATTGAAATCATCCTTCCGTTTTGATGCTGTCCATTACAGCCGGAAACATACTTTCGCTGCGATCTCTATCCACTAACTTTGCATGTAATTGTCATAGTATCGGTCATAAAAACGAAATTAATGTGAATGGTTTAATTTAACTATGGAACCAAATGCGTCAAAACATTTTTGTAGCAATTGTCGAGTACAATTCAATATGAAGGAGAAAAAATTACAAGAAAAAAAAATTACCAGCTGATTTTCGCTCTGATGGCTAAAATCTATACGCCTCAATTCAGCAGGCCAAATTATACTCTTCTGACTTGAAACGCCAAACTTTCCTCGATAAAACCATAGAAATGCCACAGGAGGAGCTCCAAAACGCACTTTGCAGCATCAGCAAAAAAACTAATGAATTTTAAGCGGTAACCAAGAGCAGTATTCGAGCGAACACAACGCCACGAGCACCGTCGTGGCCAACTACATTTCCGTAATAGACTCCTCGGCGTCTTGGGTAACATTAAAAAAAAAGAATCATTGGAGTGGCCGTAAAGGCTCTACACACGTTTTCCCCGAGGACGCGACCAAATTTTACCGATTCCAGATACTGGCGGCATAAAGAGAGTGCCCCCATCCATAAGTGAAGAAGACACGTTTTACGTGGCCCATTTCCAGCTCCCACCCAATCCATGACGCAATTCTGCCACCCTTTTGACCAGAGAAGGTACACAGGAGACGAGCGCATCAACTCACTCGTACGAACATCGATCTCAATGGCAATACTGCAAATATTCACTAGAAAAATGCTCACTCGGATACTGACTGATACAGGGCCAACTCATAGCCGTGGAAAACTCAAAATATAGCGGAAAAGTGGGAATAGGATTCCTTCCCTTTGGGAACGATTCCTATTCCCATGAGATTGGAGAGTTTTTGAGTTTTCAGCAATATCCTACGTCCGTTAAATACCTATGATGCAGATTTGTTACACAAAATCCTTATGCCAGACTCTCGACAATAATTCTATGCACTTTATTAGGGGGTAGGTTTTCAGACGCTTCTAAGGTTTTTTTCAGATAAAAAGTTGTAGATGGACAACATCCATAGTGAAAGCTTGACAGAAGTGGAAAAACATTGAGAGGATTTAAAGAGGCCCATGGCCCTTACGTTAAACTATGACAACAGTTCCCACTATAATGCTTTAGACAATAAAATAAATGTAAACGTGAATTTTATAGTTATTAAAATTGCGTTCTTTTCTAAGAATTTATAATACGAGGGTCATCCGGAAAGTAGTACCCGTTCGTGAAATAAAGACACAAAAGTAAATATTAACAAACATAAAAAATTTTATTTGAAAGAGGATACTTTAAACTACTTCTCAACATAATCTCCAAGCAAATTAAGGCATTTGTCATAACGTGTGACAAGTTTCTGTATTCCTGCTGCATAGTCCTTCGCCGCCAGCTCATTGAGATACGCGAGGGACCCATCTTGCACAAATTTTTGCATAATGCAGATGGTGTTTAACAATTTCATGAACAATTGTTCGAGAAACATTGGGAAAATGCTCACAGGTGTCATCAATTGTGACGCGCCGATCGTTCCTCACGAATTCGTCAACTGAGCTCACCAGTTGGTCTGTAATGACAGACGGTCTCTCCGAACGCTCATCGTCGTGTGTGTTCCCCCTCCCCATGTTGAAGTTGCGACACCACCGCCGAACAGACGACTCGTCCATTACATTGTCTCCATACACCTCCTTTAATTGGCGATGAATATCACATGGGCGAACGTTTCTTGCATTGAGGAATTTAATCACTGCCCTCACTTCACAACTGGCGGCGTTCTCAATTTTTTTAAACATTGTAAACAATCACAGAAACAACACAGGCAATGCTAGCGTCACGCAACTTGGCTCAGAGAAGGCAGACAAGCCACTGAAGCTATCTGACCTCGTCCAGCGGCTACTCGCGTCGTCAGCACTTCATGCGGCACGAACGGGTACTACTTTCCGGATGACCCTCGTAGCTTGTAGAAGAACAGTACCGCCATATTTTTTTGAATTTTTTAATGTATGAAAATTTATGATAGTTAGGAAACAGTTGCATTTATATTTATTGCCTGTATTAAAGCATTAATTAATAACACATTTTTTTCTGGTTCTTATATTTCATAGTAATTTTCCCAGTGTTGTATGAAATCTACTTCTTCGTATATTATTATTATATGTTTTAAAAATGGAATAATGTTTCATTAGACATTTTCAATAAATGCATTAGGTATATTCTTCTATTTGCACTTTAAATTTTTCTTTTCAAGGTCGATGACAATTTCGAGAAAATTCACCTTTAAACTAGGAGTTCTACAATTTCCAAAAACCTCCATGGATCACATTTTAGGTGGATTAAATTCGTACATTTTCACCTTTATACCAAAAACTCATGATAGTAAATGACTAACAGGTATCCCATGTGTAGAATTACGTTGAAAAATTGCATATATGCCATAATATTGCTTTTTTTGGCGGCCTTACGAAAGGTGCTAAGGCGTCCAAGGTAAGCTATGGCGTACTCTGTTTGAAATGCTTATCACATAGCATTTTAAAGAATATTAGGGAAATCATTAAAAGATATTGCCACCGCCGTTCATAAGCATCTTAATTTTTGTAAACCCTATATTAGAAAAGCTTCAAGAATACCTAATCTTAAGTAACTCTTTGAAGAAAGAATGCAGGAATTTACGTTCGCGTATAAATTAATATACAGCAATTCCTGGGATCGTGGTCAACCATAGAATGGGAAAACGAACCAAAGGGTATTTTAGCGAAAACCACTGACAAGGATAATGAAAATTGAGTCATTGGACATGGGCCTTAATGAAAGAGCGATGACCGACACGAGGACTTCAGAGTCATATTTGGATTTAGATGCAGAATACGGCTTTTAAATTGGCTCCGTGGTACCAACGAGTGAGTGCTATGGAAAATGCATGTTCCCAAATATCGTATATAGGATGGAATGGGAGCACATGTATCCGGCGGGTGGCAAAAAATTGGAGCGATCGATGAGTTCTTGGGGAAGGGAATGGGGCAAAGGTTGAAGCGTGCGATAGCATTGCATTGTTACAACGTGAGTCAACAGCCGAAGGTGCAGAAGAAAAGGCGGGTAAGGTCGGACTAGAGGTCTGAGAGCCAGCTGGCCTCAGGCGTTGCGCTACGTGAACTCACCATTGCGAGTCGGGAGCACTGATGGATGGATTGCACAGCGTATGCATTACCGATGGAATTCTTGGAGGCATCCTGTGTTTTCTCTGCTGAGAGATCGCACTCGCTGGAGAAGCATCCACAGGCGTATCGAAAGAGAAGTGGACCAAGTTGGAAACTCAAACTTGGACAATAATTTGAACAGATTAAAGATATGACTCACTCTCTCGTGGTTCGAAGTATACACATTAGAAAATATTCTGATTTTCTTATTTTTATCTACCTGTTAGTTCATATCGAACGATATAGTTTGATGTCAATATGATATGATCATATCTAATGTGCGAGGGCTCAATATATTATTCCCATTGATTTACAAGTAGGCTTAAAAGTTAAAATACATTAATAATATTTTACCTAGAGAAATTAAAAGCCATTGGTGACAACTTACTCTTGCTAGAAATAAGATTCACGAAAAAATTCAAACGGGCTCCGAGCTAACCCATATGTACATCTAAAAGGAATAAAGCCTAGACCATGAGTTTACACTGGAAATATTTTTAGGATGGGTGAAAAAGTACAATTTTTCGCATGTTTACAAAGTTCAAAGCCGACACTTACGACTAAAATCAAACATATGTGACACCTCCTTACAATTCAATTTGGGTATTCATCCCATTTACTGAATGTCATGAATATCAGAAAAATCTCTTTTGAATAAAAGAAGCACATTTTCTGAATTCACTGTGGTACACGTAATTGTGGATCTCCTCCGATGTTAACTTGACCTTGAGGACTTTCTATCTGCTCCACAAAGTAGGACAAAAATTTTTACCGCGGGAGTTCTGAGAAGTTTATCACTTAAACTTTTTGTAGGCATATTACTTTTATTTAACTAGAGTAAATAATTTAAATATCTTTGAGAATAGCATTGCCATCGTCGGCTTCATAGTATTTAGAGCATGGCAAACATTATGATTCCTCACCTGTTCTAAAAACACTCCCACAGTGTAAACCCAAGGTCTATACCCTATTTTTTTTCGTGGTACATTAATGAGTAGCTAGGAGCCCATTTAGATTAGTTGGCTCATTTTTATTAATATCTTGGTGACACTTATGAATTTCTAGATTTTCAATAAATAAGATCGGAAAAAATGAATTTATTGATAAAAACTTGGCAGACGATTTCAACCCAGTAAAATGTTTAAATTAAAATATTGTGTTTAAAGTGAAATACAAAACTATGCATTTTAATTTAGAATACGGTATCGAAGAAACAATTTCATATTGAGTACGAGATTTCACGCTCTACATATGGTATAGGTTTGGCAGAATGCCGAAAAAACCGAAAAATAAAACCGAAACCGTTGTTTCGAAAGACTAAGTCGAATGACAGACCTACTTCCCTCAGTGATGCAGTGCTGACGGATTTTGGAGAAAGTAGGTTGTGAAAACCATCACTAGCTTCTCTTAACGAAATGCTTTTCTAATCTCTCCTTTTATTTAAGTGCTAGATGTTTCTTAACTAAAATAAATAGTTTAATAGCGAACGTGTGAGATTTTCACTGGATAGAATAATTAATTAAAAAATTTGGCTTACACAGGTATACCGAATACCTAATTTCATTGTTGTTTAATCGTAGACAGTTACAACCTGACATTCTCTCCACCGGAAAGTATCGGAAAACGAAGTGAATTGGAAATCCTCCTAAATAATTTTATGGCCGAGGTCACTCAACGGTGGTGAGCGTAAGCTGGGGAAAAGGACTTCCAAAGCCTTTTATTCCGCCTTCCGGAGTTACAGGTGACATGAGTGTACTGGAGCCGGAACAGCTGAAAGTGTGAAGGCCTTGATGGTAAGATTTAAGAGTTATAAAGAAGAAGAATGGAGGGGGTTGTTCGCGTGCCATAATTGCCAATCAAGTTGGCTAATTTCCTATCAATCTCAAGGACGGTGTCCTAAATTTTCACGCAATTCGCAAGCACTTTGCTATATAAACTGGGATGAATTTTTATGAGGACACAAGCTAAATGGTTTGCCAATTGGAGTACGGGGTAAACGGTTTCTGAAGATGCTTCTGTAATATTAAGCCTAATCTCTAGTATTCAATACCATTTGACGGGAGAAACACCTTCACTGATTCCAAAAATAGCTAAAGTGATTGCTAGAGTAATAGCTATTGATTGTAAAAACCACTTCATTAAACGCAAGTGCCATGTTCAATTTCATTTATGGCAATCGATTTATTGGGTAAGAAAATTCTAAAATCTATTTAAAAAGATATTTGGATGGACGCTTAGGGTATCGGTTTAAATATCTCTATAAAGAATAATAATATGACAGACTAAAACACCCGCTAAATTTTTCATCGAATACGGGTATATTAAAATGTCTTAGGGTTGGAGAATATCAGATAAATTATATGAATTATTCTTCCTACAATTTCGTGGATTTTCTGTGAATACATTTCTCAAATATAGCCATGAATGCGCATAGGATCTCTCGCTTAGGAATATTTAGAATATTGTTCTTTTAATCGATGGTCATAGATTATACCCGGACATACTATATATACAGGGGATTATCCTCTGAAGAGGGATAATTATTTCTTAAGTCATTTTAGTCATAGAATCTAAACATTCGTTCCCCAATAATATCCATCCTAATACGACACTTATTAATCCAAGAAAAAAATTAAAACCCTAGAATTATAATGGGTTAAAAACACAGGCACCTATATATCTATGTTCCTCAATACAACAGCCAGTGCGCTCTACATGAATTTTCTGCCATTTTGAGCACGTATGTCAAAAATATACCCTGCGTATATTTTTATAATCAACCAAACTGATTATTTCAGCTGAGTACGATTAGTAAAGTCGGTAATGATAACTTATTTACTCTAGAATTAACATAGCAGGTTGTTAAATTATTACTTCCGACTTTATTTTAAACAGGTTTTGATGCCCAAACCCTATTTTAGCTGGCTTCCATTTTTACATAACATGTATCTTATGCAACAAATGTTCAAATTAAATAATAAGTTGAGAGAAGTAAGCAGACATTGAGGCAATATTTAAGCTTAGTAATATGTCCTCACCAACTGTACAAAATATTTTCAATGATTATGTGGTACATTATTTGATGCAATGATAGCTGATTGTAAATATATGGAAAAGCGGACATACGAAGGTACTCAACGCCATTCATCACCACTAGGATTAAAACATTTTTAAATATATTTTCTTTTTAAACAACACTTGAACGTAGAGGCAGTTGAATTAACCTCAAAATTATAAAATACATTACTTCCCTCCATATTAACTAATTATTAAAGATTTTGTTTCAATATAATTTAAAAACGCTATTACTGAGACCATATTTAGATCATTATAATTAGTATGTTATGATCTTGGGCTTAGTTGTCGAATTAACGTACAAATTTCATATCCTGGTCTTTGCCAACAATGACGTTCACCTAAATAGTTCATTCGAAAAGAATGACACATACAGAGTGCGTTCCGAAAGAAATTCAACTCTCCCGCTCTCTTCTCTCTTTATCTCCTTCGCCATCTCTTCATGGCATTCTATCCGTTCTCCAGGCTCATCCCCCATCGCGGTGGGCGTTTCCCTCTCTTGGCCACTGTGGTCGGCCGTCTTCGGCGCACGGAAATTAGGGTCCCCGCTAGGAGGATTGGATCCCTTTGCCCCGGACTGATTTTAAGGTTCTCAACTGTTTAATTGGGGTCGTTTATGTAATTGAATTTAGAGAGATGGACACACGAGGAATCTTCCCTTGTCTTTGTGGAGCCCAATTCCACTGCGGCGTTCGGTGATTTGGTAATGGGCCCAGTGTTTTGAGTCATTTGTAAAATAGACGGCTTTGATATATGTTTAATTGTGCATGTCATCCACCCATTAAAAAATATGTTCATGGTATTTCACAATTCACTTTCATTTTTTCCCTAGATTTAAATCAGTTCAACCACGCAATAAATTTTCTAACAATTAGCTTTATCTAACTTATTAGCTCATTTTGCGCGTAAATTTACTGAATATAAATGGAATCAATTCCTTCTCCTTGTAAATGACACTATGTTCAATTCAGTTTTGCTTTTAATGTTTATAATATTAAACGCATATTTTCCAAAATATTATTCTGATACATTAAATGTAGCTGTTTGTAATCACCAATTAAATCATATCCTTCATTACTCTGGACAATGTCATCAGTATCTTTTCTTGTGGTCAACCTAAGTTTTTGTGATTATAGCAACTGCAATCCCATTCGTGTCTTCCTGATTATAGCATTGGCTACTGAACACATAACTTAATTATTATTGTCGGTTTGTCATTAAATTTTTTAGGTGATATTTGATTCAAAACTTTTGGTTTACCATTATATTTATTTACAAATCTGTACAATGTACATTCTTTTAGCTAACATTTAATATCCTCTTATTTTCTTTTCATCGTCCTCATAATCCTCACTCTTGTTTCGTTTTTATCTATTAATGTCCTTCTATTACCGTTGCTTCTTCCTTGTTTCTTCCCTATTTAAAGTAAAGTTACATAGTTTTATCCGCTCAATGGTCGCAATCCCCTTTCCTCACTTGATTATAATTTATTTTCTATCCTGGATTTCTTAGCACCTTGAATTCAAATATCAGGTTTAGAAATACGAGAAAATGTATTTTCTATTCACTCAACTGTACCCTTCAACCTTTCGCAGTAGTTGGTAAAAAATCACGCCTCAACCCGTTATTTTATTCAATAATATTTATTGCCTGATCCCATTGCATTTATGTTCATTTGCACAATTCATCGCGTTAAAATTCTCTTTCACAGAAAGGTCATTTCTTGTAAATTTTCAAATATTTTCGGAAATATTTCACGCAAAAAAACATTCTTCCTCCCAGTTGCATCCTGTACTATAGGTATCATACACGCACACCAACATTAAAACTCTATGACTTGAGAAAATACTGTCCTCTCTGACAGTAACTTTATCTCTATCACCAACTATCACTTGCAGTAGGTTGGGGGCCTCGCCGCGAAACCGGTCTAAGTCCTCTCCAAGTTGTGGAAGCAGCAGAACGTTAGTTGTTGTAAACTTTTGCGCGTCGACCGTGTCATGAAAGAAATGGAATGGACGATCGAGCGACGTTAAGCGATTAATAAGTTTTGTGCTTAACCAAAAAAAACTTTTGAGTAGACTCACACAATGATTCGTGAGCCTTACGGGGACTCTGCTCTGTCCCACTCACATATTTCGAGGTGGTTTAAGGCCATTATGAAGGGCTGGGAAGAGGTTCACGATGAAAAACGGTCTGAGTGGCCGCCGACAGGCTAGACCGACAATAATATGGCTCATGTTCAACAGTTGTTGGACTCTGACCGTCGATTGAGTATCAAGATGGTTGCCAATGAACGTAACTTGACGCATACTGTTGTGGTTCCCATTGTTGCTGAAGCTTTAGCGATGAAAAAAGGGTGGGCCAAGCTTGTGCCCAAGGAGCTGTCAGTGGACCTAAATACCAACGGAATGGAGATTATATATGAACTTTTGAAACGCATTGAAAATTAACCTGATTATTTGGATAACGTCATCACTGGTGATAAAACCAGGGCTTTATGAATACGACCCAGAAAAAAAAGGTCAAAGCTTTGAGTGGCACACCGACCAGTCCCCCATGCCTAAAAAGGCTAGAAGGAGTAAAAATGAAAACAATGCTTATTTTCTTTCTGACATTGAAGGAGTAGGCAATAAGGATTTGGTTCTTCGAGGACATACTATATTTAACACTACCTACTACGTGGATGTAACAGAAAGACTCCGAAAAGGGTCATCTGGACGAGACAAGACATAGAATCTACTTCGTAACTCCCTCACGGCAACGAGCCTTGCCACAACGCGCTACGAGTCTGTGAGTTTTTCGTCAAACACATGAAGCAAACACTGCCTCACCCCCTCGCCGGACATCGCCTTAGCATACCTCCTTTTATTCTCTCGGATTAAGACAGCCCTAAAAAGAACCCGTTTTGCGTCCATACAAGATGTGATCAAAAAAAGACAGGACTGATTTTATAACTTGTTTATTTCGACGGATACAGCTTAATCGAACTTGTCGCCCTCAAAGTACAGGCCTTGGCTGATAGCACACTTTGCCAACGTTTTTTCAAGCTCTCGGGCCCTGCCTGGTAAGCCGCCTTACTGATCTTCTTTGGGTCCGCCGTACAAATAGATTTAATGTCCGCAATAGAGTTGAATCGGCGCCCTTTTAAGGTTGATTTTAACTTTGGATACCAAAAAAAGTCTGATGGAGCCACGTCTGGAGAGTAGGGTGGCTGCGGGATCACGGAAGTTCCGGTTCTGGCGAAAAACTCTGCCACGATCAGCGCCGTGTGCGCCGGCGCGTTATCGTGGTGGAAACGCCACGCATTGTTTCTCCACATGTACGGCCTCTTCCGGCTCACTGCGACCCTCAGTTTCTTTATTACCTTAAAGTAGAAATCTGCGTTAATGGTTTCATCTTGAGGGACTTATTCGTAATGAATCAGCCCATGTCAATTGAATAAACACACCAGCATGACCTTCATATTAGACCGGGACATGCGAGCCTTTTTTGGTCGCAGAGAATGAGGACCTATCCCCAGGGAAGACTGGACCTTTGTCTCAGCATCATAACCGTAAACCCAGGTTTCGTCACCGGTTACGATGGTTTTAAGAAACTCTGGGTCGATCCAGTAGTTCCTGACAAATGTCCACCCAGTTTTGTCTCTGTTCATCAATCAGCACCTGCGGGACGAATTTTGATGCGACGCGCGTCATGCCCAAAATATCTGTCAAAATTGTCTGACAGGATCCAAAACTAATGTTTACTTCCTCGTCTATTTCCCTAACAGTTAAGCGGCAATTTTCCCGCACCAAATCGTTTACCAATTTGAAATGGTTGGGATCTATCGAATTGGAAGGCCGCCCCGTTCGCGAACCTTCATCTGTCGAGGTTTCGCCCAAATTTAAACAACTGCACCACTCAAAAAACTGGCTTTGACTCATAGATGTATAGCTTAAAGGCTTGCTGAATCATTCCAAATATCTCCGTAGCACTTTTGCCAAGTTTTAAACAAAATTTCACGCACAAACGGTGTTCCTCTAGCTCCTTCATTTGCTGTCGTTGCACGTGGCAACGAACTGGTGAAGACACATACCGATGCTGCTGCGTAACGACTCAACGTAAACAAATTCAACATCTCCATTTAGTCGTCAGATGTGTCGCTTGATGGCACACTGTGTCACGCTTCGATCCGTCAAACGGTTTTCGCAGAATGAAATTAGTTCGGTCCTTTTTTTATCACATCTTGTGAAGAGATCCAATCAGCCGTGACGAAGACATTGCGAGAGGTCCCCAAAGACGACGTGGCATTATATAGTCGCTGGAAAAAAATGGGGGCCCAAGGACAGTACTTTGAAGGATTTTAAGTGTTAGTGCAAATGTGTTAAATAAGTTCCTTAAAAAATAGTTGCATTAGGTTCGGACCGCACCCTGTATATTGAAATAATTTTCCAAAAGTATAATTGAATGTTCTTTCCCTAATAATACATGTATATAAACAAAAAGCATTTAAACGGTAGGAGTCCTGGTGGTAGTGGATAATAATGGCATGATAAGGTATATTTATCATTGGGAGATTGATTTTAAAATTTTTAATTGGTTACTATCTTTGTCTTATTCTCTTGTCGCACGGGTTCTCCTTTTTCTCTTTTATGTTCACGAGGTGCTGCTTGAGTAGTCACCTAGTATAGTCTATGCAATTAACGTAATTGTTTAACAAGTAACCCTCATATTCTCATACAATCTATATTAAATTTGGTTATCACAAATCCTGTGTGTGGTGCAGAAAATTTTGTTATCGTTAGTGCTTAAAAGGCTTGTTTAAAAACACTGCACAAAAAACATTCGCAGGCTTCAATCGATATTTTATGGAATAAATTTTTCGAATCTTTTACCATTTGTTGTGTGTAATTTAATTCACTTAAGTAATCTTAATATAATGTGCCTCACTTGATATACGCCACAAAGGTTAACATTTGGCAATAAATATAGTATTTCTCACGCATAGTTAGCAAGCAGTTACCTACGCCTATCCTTAGTCAAATAAAACATTCAAATAACTTTTACAAATCTCTTACTAACTATTTTAGTCCTCTTATTTACATAGTCTGTCAAAAATAAATTTGGAAAAAGATGTATCAATTGCGAGGTCAGTCAGATACAAATTCATTTATTCTGAGTACTAAGTCAGTTGCCACTCAATTTGTATTATGTACCACATAACTCTCCCCTTTGGCAATAGAAATGCTCGAGAAAGGTGATTTATAATCTTATAATAAATACGTGTATCATGTTCCGTTTAAATTGAATGACACAAATAAAATTGCAAAGCGTAGTTAAAATAATCTTCATTCAAATATTCACGAGGATTTGCAATGCAAATTGTTCTTACGCGATGAAAAGCATATGGTGGAGTAAGTGCTCTTCTAATGAAATTAGGTTTATTCCATCTACTTTGACTTGCTACACGTAATAGCCAATACATTATTACATATTGTATTAGCGTTGCATGATATATTAAATTTACGAAAGTTACTATGCACAACCGAAACAAATCTGAATAACTGCGATGTAGTTCCGTAAAAAACATTGATTGAATTTGGCCAAATATTTTAATTCAAAATTGGTAGCAGTCTATCATGGATATTCAAGTACATTAGATTCAAGTACACCAGCTTCCTCCCTGATAGATAGCCAAGGCAGCCAACACCTTCCAACTCACCTCGAAAGAGCTAGCTAATCCCTTTTTGTAAGAGGGCGCAGATCCTATCGCCACTCCACTTCAGTTCCTTAAAAATATAACAATTTGCTCTTTGGTCTTCAGAAAATGTGCATCGCTTAGAGGGTGGGACATAATGTCTCTGAGAGCCCACTCATGTTCGGATTACATGCACGATCTTAAATTACAATTAATTTATTAAGATCAGCCGGAGGAGAAATCTTCGTCATTTTTATCAAACATAACTTTTAAAAAACAAAAAATGCCGCTTTTAATGTAATGCACAAGTCATTGCATTTTAATAATTTCCTGAAAATGACATGGCCAAAGTGGAAAACTTATATGCTATTATCACAGATAAAGGTATTTAATTTTGTGGCATAAAATTTGCTACCAATTATCGTTATCTTTTTAAACATATCTTGTTTACCCTCCGTAAAATGAATTCCATGCATCTCTAGTTAACTTATAATGCAACCTCCCTTCCTTTGATGTTAATGTTAATTAGCCTATGCTACATCCACTTTTAAGGAAAAATGAAAATGTACCAATAATTTTATTATTTAAATATCAGAAAATTGTGGGTCACGGTAGTACAGGGGTAGAGCGTTGGACTACTAATCGGATGGTCCCGGGTTCGATTCCTTGGCAAGTATCTTGGGAGCTGCAGCTCAACCCAAGCTGTGTGGTTTTTCGGGGACCAGATCTTCTTGGGAAACCATAACCGGCTCATGAAAAGGAACTGGGCCGCCTAACCTGTTGTGAGAATTTCACACTCCGTCGGGCTTAGTACTGGGTGAACTCTACCATAACCTACCAAATTGATCTTCACGTTGATTCCAGCTTTATTAGAAG
Source organism: Hetaerina americana (assembly GCF_022747635.1). Lineage (NCBI taxonomy): Eukaryota > Metazoa > Arthropoda > Insecta > Odonata > Calopterygidae > Hetaerina > Hetaerina americana. Next base: position 19,662,060 of record NW_027286292.1, read on the forward strand.
ATTATTATTGGTAAACAAAACTACATTTGTGAAGACAAATCCACCACAAATGCCTTTTAAGCTAGGTTCCGTTTTATTCCCAGCGAATGTTGTTAAAAATATATTACACATAAACTGTTGGTGACATACGCTGGGAATAAATTGGAATCTACAGGTTGAAACTGTCGTTTAAGAGGTCCTTATGATGACATTATCGTTATATGGAAAGGTCGTTTAGGCTGAAGAGCTTAGATAAACAACGGTTTGGCACCAGTCGCTGTATTCGCAATGAAAAATTTAGATGCCAGTATTTTATTCTCATTACACCGAGAATATAATCGTTCATTCTTATCAATTGTCATATGATGTACACTCAGACGCAGCTGACCAAGCAAAACAGTTAACTGATCGGTTTTCCGGCATATAAATTTGTGTTAAATACTGGCAAACCAATTTAAATGTTCAAAAACAAGACACGTAAATTTCCAAAATTAAGCAATTACAGGAAGGAAGAGACTAAGCTGTATTAGTTTGACATCTTTCACAAATTCATTGGAAGTCATCAAACACTGGAAATCCATTAGTCATTTGAAATCATATTACTGCCACAAAAACCATATTGTCCACTTATGAGAGCTTCATACCGTAGCAAAGGAAAACCAAAAAGAGAAAAAATTATTGGTCGTTCACTCCTTTAAATATTCGTTCAATCTAATTAAATAGAATGAAAATGAAATTATTTGTAAAAAATTGTCAAAAATCATCAAACTTAAAGTTAATTTCATCTAAAATATTATTGGAGAAATAAATTAAATTAATCTCTAGTTTTATACCTTATCGGTAATGTTTAAAAATAGCCATTGTCACATGAATTTACTCCTGACAACAAACCAATGGCTAAACTACAGATATAAATCTTAATTGCTATTATAAAACAAAAATCTCTTTTTATTTATGACGGGATTATATAAATGTGCATTCGGCCAATTAGTGTTAATATTCACCAGAAGTTGCATAACGCGCTGTTAAAAAAATATGCTGAGGGGTAACATAAAATAATATTTAAATGTCATTTTTCACATATTGATTAATTCGAGCCCCAGAATATTATTATAAATAAATGGGTTTTTGGGTAAATTGAAGGCAGTGTTGAATCAACGCAAAATGAGGAAATACCACACAATTATTTATCCAGGAGGTCAACCGCGTAGGCTACTCTCTTCAAAACAAAATTCCTCTCAAACGCAAGATTACAGTTTTGAATCCAAAATTGGACTCGAACCTGTTTGTGACATCGCGGTTAGCCAATGACCCCTTTGTGTACAGACATATTTTCAGAACAATCATAGCTATAATGTTAAAATAATTCTGTTGAAAAATGACCATTAAACTTCATCGATGTGTTGGAAAATGAATTATGGATACTTTACGCGCAATATTTTATTTATTTAAATATTTAAAACTTCACTTACTCAAGCTTAGGGCGTAAAACAAGTTTTATGTAATTGATTACGTTGGTTTTCAAACTCCTATCATACTGCTTATCTATAATAGTTACCAGTTAAAACGTTATTGACATTTAGTGATACTAAGCGTATTTGTAATGTAGCAGAACATGCATTTTATTACAAATTTAATTTCCGAATAAGGCTTAATGAGAGAAAGTTAAGGCCTTGCCCAAAAATTACCAATTATATCCCTGCCTTATATTATCACTCACACATCGCATTGTGGGTCATCACATATACGCGGATAAAAGACGTTATGATTCAGCCAAAATAAAATATTTCACGTCAGACAAAAAATATATCATAGAAAAAGTGATATAAACCAAGCGATATCCGCCCGTCGGTTCAACCCCTTTGTAAAAAGAACCACGTTTCAATTAACGTGGAAGATTATGAGCAGTTCAAAAGCTGTAGTTTCAATCATGAGCATGTGAAACGATAGGACACCCCAGATAAACGCTCCAATGAACTTAAACACTCTCCTCAGCGTTCGAAGTTTTTGAATAAAGGGGAATATTAGACATCGGGTGCTGAAGTCCTAAGGAAGAGGTGGAGGTGGATGACGGTATAGGATCAGGGGGACCGTGCAGGAGGGATATCTGAACGTGTAACTAGGAAGTGGATGCCTGGGGCGGGTGCTTCGTTGCTTTGAACAGACGATGGCGCCACGAGGGAACAGGGATACGGACAGTTTGCCGGCACATGAAGGGTAGGCGGTTGGTTGAAGGGCATGGAAGGAGGCGCAGAAACAGACCGAATGAGGAGGAATCCCTATGTACTCGGCGGGCCCTGAAGGCACGGCGTGTGGGGGTTTCTCGCCCGTTTGCGCATGCGCGACCACCCGAGGACGCTCCCTGCATGCCTACATTGCCGCCCAAGGGATGTTGCGTGTCTGTGGAGAGAAGAGCGTGGAGGGCCTGAGGGGTGAGGGGAGCACTCGGTCGGTGGCGGGGGATACGCCAGAGGATCCAACCCCCGCCCTGCATATGCATTAGTCACCGGATGCAGCGAACTCGGGGAGATGGGTTGTTGCACGGGGGAGCTGATGGGGGGAGCGGGCGCCATTGACACCAAACCCCTCGTCCCCCCTCTTCCTTTCCCGCTCCCTTTCCACAAACTATTCGCTTCGCCATTAACGCAATTCTGTGAGCAATTTCCGCAATTTCAAGAGACTTCATTCTTTGGGAGAGCGTACCGTTGCCTCGATTGACTGGGCACTACTCCTCCCCCTGCTTTGAATTGCTTCTGTCGCTGAACTCATCGGCATCATCATCCTCGTCATCTGAGGAAAGCGTGAAATGATTTCTAGCAGAGCTTTCCCTCCGATGAATCGAATCCCGTCCATGGTGATTTTCCTGCTTGCCTGCTGATGCTTGTGCTCGCTGCTTCTTTTGTATCCGGATGGGGGGTATCGGGCGATGTGGTCTGGACGCGTTTTGTTCTTCATTCTAGAGAGGGGAATGGTCGACGGTTCTCTTGGCCGTACACTTCCCTCCCGCTGTATTTTTCAGAGCTGAAAGAAACTTTTTCGAAATGCATGGCGTCATACGCTTCGAGAATGAAACGCGGGGCCTGTACGATTGCCCCCGGCGACCCACTTTTCAGGCTAAATACTAAATTTTCAAGGGCCTCAGTCGTGGCTGAAGCGAGTAAAGTGAAATGCTTTGACTTACCACCCTTGTAATGGGTGAGAATTTGTGCCCTTTTGTTGATTTTAGGAATCACTTGCTAATTCCAGTGAAGTATTTATTACATAGAGATGCTCTCTTTGTTTTCTATATGTACAAGCACATATAAGGCTACGTTTATCAATGGCTTGCTAAACGGCACTAATAATTCAGGACTAACTTATCTTCAGAAATGTTTAATTTGGGAAAAGGCAGTTCATTTCATATTTCAGGCGAATATTCGTGGCACGTGATGAAATTATTTATTTTGTTAAAATTTTAATGAGTTAATTACGAACTTTTAGTTTGAAAAAATGTTGATTGAGTTCCGTGCTCATTAATTATGGATTAATGAATTTTGTATCTTTCTCCACAATAGATACTTCTTTAATGGTCACTAGTCACATTAAGTGGAACACTGAAACTATTAAAATATTTGAGAATCATTCTCCAACTTCATAGTGTAGATTAGCTGATAAGTATGATTTTCCCTCTAGGTAGGTCTCTACATACAGTGTGGGTAGACCCTTTAATTTTCTCTAACAAAAGCTTTGGCATACCATATATTTAATATTAGTATATCGATGATGATTAATTGAACAAGATACCCATAAATAGTTCCATAAATATAAATAAATCGCGCTCAAACTCAGATGATAAAAAACCTACAAAAAGAGCCAGTATTCCTCCTTTGGTAGCCCACGGCGTCAAGTGTAATGGAGATGAATAAATGATCTCCATTGGTAGAAAACCTTGCCATACTTCTCGTATTTCATCCATTTGGTCTTTCAGCAGAAGAGCGCGACATGTGGGGTGAAGAGTGGTGGGGAGAGGTGGAAGAAGGAGGGAAAGAAAATGAATCTACGAAGGAGTAAGCTGGGTCTTAGAGTGGAGTAAGTGCTTCGGGGAATCGAGGTGGAGTTGTAGTGATAGCGGGCACAAAGGGGCTGGTACACGAGGCCTATGGGTGTTGAGGGTTAGTTGTCCAGGCGGCCGAGGTATCAGCTTCCATCGTTTTGCCAAGATACCTGTAGTCCAATCTTCCTTCACCGCTATTTTCATCCCGTAGACATATCCACGCAGTCTCCTCTAAGACTACCCCAGCACCCACCCCCAAACGCTTCAAATTTTTTTCGTAAGATTCGATGCTTTCGTGCGGCTTTCTCATACCCGGAGGGAGAATTTTGGGCATGAGAAAAATATTTGTTGGTCCCGACGGGGAATATTTCCTGGTTCCAACGAAGGGTGATGCTTATTCAGCTGAGCATGGGAACAAGGAGATCCGTAAAAGAGGGAAATATGTAGTTTCTTGTCGAAAAATCTTCCATAGAGAGCTCGATTTTCTTTCATTTCAAATTCAATAAGCCAGTGTTTTTCGATAAAGGTGGTTGGGACTGAGGATAATGGTGGCTGGGATTTCATTTATCTGCGTGATTTTGCGTATCTTAAATGCGTTCGTCGGATGGTTGGCGGCGCTTTGAAATTTAGTTTTCATTAAATTGTAAATAAAAGACTCGCATTAGAAGTCTACTGATAAATAGAAGTTCAAAATGTATAATGTTAAAACAATACTTTGTAACTCCATATCAAAATAAGCTTATTTTTCATGCGTAGTCACAAAGTTTTATTTTAACGTTATTTATTATGGAGCAATTCCACACAGCTACGCCTGAAACTATACATTGTTCAGAAGTTCATAGATTCATTAATATTTCTAAGGTGTTTTATATTAATATTAATTATATTAATATTAATAATATGTATTATATCATAATAATATAATGCATATTATTTATTAATTAATTACTAAGGTGTGTCACTCAATATTCCAGAATGAGTCCAGGTTACGATTTAAGTATAGTAATATCATACTGTATACTTTAGTTATCATTAAACGTTTCCTCAGAGGATCAGGCTGCATAAAAGTAACTTAATTTAATATTCAGAACTGCTGACAACTTTTTGAGGAGGGTGCATTTTTAACTATAAGGAAAAAATATTAATTACCGATGTATGTAGACGCTAAATTACGCTTCATTATGAATATTTAAAAGATGAGTGTACTTATATTTGGAATGCTCAAAAACGCCATCTGTCTGGCTGTTGCTTTTTCATCACTGAGGCGTATTGATTAACAGCAGCCGAAGTAATTAAGTTTAAAAGCATTTATTATAACATAACACGTTCACCTTTTCGAAAACTTAACAATGCTATATAAACTCTAATATTGACTTACATTGAATATCGGATAATTTGCCTCGTTCTAAAATTTGCCTGTGTATCTTAGTTATTTCTTTCAATGGTGGCACTGAAGGTTATGTTCATACATTGAATGTGTATCCCGGCGATGGTGGTGATGAAATATTTGTGATGGTTCAGTTTCCCCTTTAAGGCAGAGAGATCTTTGCTTCGCCTTTCCTCTCATTCCTCCTTTATGCATATCCGTAGTTACTTAGGCTTTTCTCCGTTTTCGACACCATGTATACTTTTTGATCTTGCTTACAATTTTTCCTGGACCCAAACAATCATTGAAGTTTCCATGTGCATTCATGATATTCTCTCTAAAAAAATGACGTCTATCTTTACACTTCAATCATGAAGTGAAATTGGGCATCGCCTGGATATTAGTATTTCCTTATATATACTTTTCTGTAGATGATTTTCAGTTAACTTAAAATTGGAAATCATACCCGTATAATATCTAAGCATTGACATATTTATTTTTTAGTACAATTGGAATAAAATTCACCAGAAATAGATAAGAAGACAAATTTTTATTTTATATTGATTTATTTAATAACAAATTTACGTATTAGTGAAATCGTACAACTCAAATAAATAATTTAACGCTAAAATACAATGAAAAATTATTGATCATTGAGTGAGCGCAACGCCCCTTTTACGAATCAGTTGTGTCGTCACATTTTACAATACCTTAAATGCCTGAAGAACTTAAGATTAATCATCTACAAATACATCGGAATTGATTTTCCCATGCGCAAAACCTTCCCGGGAGAGTTATTTTACTGTATGATAATCTGATTGCTCATGAAAATCGTATATAACATTCAAACCAGGATAAAAAATATTTTTTTTTTTCAAAGATAGGGTGGTCATGATAACAAAAAGATTGACTGTGCTTTATGAAATCGTGGTACTATTTTTAAATTACAAAAGTACCCAAACGCAGGGCAGGATAGAGATTTTCCTAAAGAAAATTAATATACATATTGGTGTAGAGAAATCTATGGCACGCAAAAGCCATCAGACGTGTTGATACTATGGTGAGTGAATTCCTAGCGAGGGTTTCACTGTTTTATATATAATCATAGTTTATGTGTTGTATAATACTGTAAAATATTATCAATCTTCATCATTATTCAGTAATAAAATATTTCTCCTTTTATATATCAAATGAAAAAGCGTAATTTTTATATCACAGCTACACCCGAAAACATATTTAGTTTTATGTATCAAACTTTGGGCAGCCAACGAAACGAGGGCAATATTTTTTTAATTAATATTATTCACTTCAAAGAGTTGCACACGCATCATAAGGAAAAGAGAAATTCCATGGATAAATGGAAAAAACACAGGATAAGGTTGTAGTATTAATGGTTGAATAACTAGCATTGTGTATAGAGTTAAAATAAATTAGTTGCGATCCATCAGAGACCATTAATCTCACGAAATACATTGGTTATTATTGGGTGGCTTCCATTACCTTTGCTCAACTAATTATTTTTAACTATTACAATATTTGAAGAAATTGTGCAAACTCCCAGAGTTTGTTATAAATATTATAAATAACAAACACTATTACTAATGCAAGCAAATAATGCATTTTTTTCATGGATATCCCATAATTTTACAGTTGCAAATTTTGCTTTTTTGTTGTAGTTCATTATAGATGGATTCATTGTTCAATAAATTGAAAATGAATGGACATTCCCTTGCTCTATGTGTTAATTGAGTGATTGTTGGGATCAGAACTTGAGACAATAATTTGTAATAACTAAATTTCCTATTCCTGAGATCAGAATAATTCTAATGATAATTTCCTGAGGTTAACATATCGTCATACCTACCAGTACTTCATCCAATGGAGTTAGTCCCAGCTCAACGTACAATTTGCGGATAAAACAACGCTCTACTCAATATATATACCATTTCATCGTATTTCCTCTTACTCCATGCATCGTTCGGAAGGTTGGCTTTGGAACGCTTTGAAGACGATCCCAAGGATGCCTCAGACTACGTTAAAACTCATAGGCCATTTGGACCACCTTCCACCAATTTTTCTAATTCCTCCACATGATTCGGGAATCCTGTCTTTACCCCAGCTTCTCCGGCATCTGTAATCCCAAGCGCTCTCGTCACCCTCACCCAGACCGACGCTAACAACTCGCCTGGAGCACCCTGCAGTGAGCAAGGCACAAAGAGCGTCCCATCGAACCAGAGATCCGATGCATCGGCGACTGGCTGAGAGCGGTAAAGGGGAGAGTACGAGGGTGGTTCAGCGGGCAGGACGGGGATGGGAACCTTGTGTTCGCCTCGAGTGAACGGCATGTGATTGAGACCCATACCCCACGACTACCCCTCCCCTCCTTCGTATGACTGTGTTTCGGTTGAATGCAACGGCAGGGAAGGATAGAGGGGATGAGTATCGAACGGGACACGCTGGTCGACGGAGGGGGGAAGGTTTTGGGGAAGGCGTAGGGCATGTTGCAAACGCGGCGTGCGCCCTTGGAATTCAAGTACAGGCGCCCTATTCAAGTGACATGCCACTCTGCACCTCCTCACCCGCTCGCCGTCCCCGTTGACTGGATGCCTCTCGAAATCTCCTATCCCCCCAACCTCCCTCCTTCCCCATTGGTCTCATCACCTTCGTCCCCCTCCGCTTGATCCCCGTCCGCGGCTCTCCTACCCCCTGCCGCGATTCTCCAGCTTTTACCGTGAAGGCTCTCAACAAAACTCTCTCACTATTTCTTATTTGCCTTAGCAATTGCAGTTGATCATTGTATGCTCAACAACTTCATCAAGATTCTCTCTCTGTTCGATAGAACTGACTGTTCTTTTCCGCTGTGATCTAATTTTTTTTGCATTACTACAACGCATATATGTATCGAGTACCAGTTTGAAAAACGAATATTAGTTACCCTTATATAAAGGGACAACTGATGAGTGTCGTATTCAGGTGAGTGAAAGTATTCATGTATATAAACTATAGCTACAGTTATCAGCCCGAGGTCGCTTTCATAGGCGACGGCAGATTTCACCAAATAATAAACATGGCCGTTTATTAAACTCACACGTTAGGTAAGGGGAAAGGTCCTTTTCCTCTACCATCTGCGGTTCAGCATTATTCTCTAAGGATGTAATAATGTAATGTGCCACGTAGTGTTAAAAGGCCAAGGGGCAAAACTTAAATACCCACCAGTCGACATAAACTTGATTTAAAATCTCACAAACTATGTTCTTCAATTTAGCTAATTAACTTCCTTGCCCCTGTGATAGTGATTAAGGGGAACTTTTAAAAGCTTTTTTCAAGTAGGGGCGTTCAGATATAGTCATGCTGCCAGGAGGGATGGAAGTAGGGGTTGTTGGAGTTATAGCCAGTGCCTTTCTCCCAGAAGGACTAGATGATTGTGTGAACAATTGAACTCTCTGTCATTCCCAACTTGAGCGTGTGTGGAGAATGCTTCGTATTCAGTTATACCCCTGAACGAATGAGAACGCCAATCAGTGTGATCCTTCATTCACTGCCGATGAGAATTCTTTATCGCCAACATCTGACCATGTTTGCTCTGCTCGACCACATCCAACGCCTTTCCCAAAGTTGGGGTATCTCATTTTGAAAGTAACTGCAAAATGATCCAAATCCAATATCTCGCTGATAATAATTTGCTTTTTCCAGTGGTTACTCATTGATCATGCTCACAAAGGCATGAAAATTTGTGTATATATATATATATATATATATATATATATATATGTATGAATATAGAGGAATATAGGGCATTAAGGGAGATGAAACTAAATAAGGCCGTGGGAGTGGATAACATTCCCGCGGAACTATTGAAATGTTTAGGAAAATGTAGGAAGAAGAGGCTATATGCGCTCATTCGCAGTATTTATGAGGAAGGAATCTGGCTGGAAGACTTTGTGAGATCAGTTTTAGTTCCTATTCCGAAAAAGGCAAAGGCTGCATCACGTGAGGACTATAGGACAATAAGTTTGACATCCCACGCAGCTAAAGTTGTTCTCAGGATCATAAACAATAGGATAGAGAGTAGGGCAAATTATTACTTAGGAATGATCAGTTTGGGTTTAGGAAGGGGAGAGGTACGCGTGATGCCATTGCAGTAGTGAGATTATTAATCGAGAGGAATATAAAACACAACCAGGAGGTATTTGCCTGTTTCGTAGATTTCAAAAAAGCGTTTGATAGAGTGAATTGGGAAAAACTAATGAATATATTACAGAAAATAGGAATAGATTGGAGAGCTAGGAGGCTACTCTGCAACCTGTACATGTCTCAGGCTGCTCAGGTGCGAGTGGGGAACGGGGAGTCCGGTTGGACAGTGTTATGAAGAGGTGTAAGGCAGGGTTGCCCATTAGCACCGTTGCTTTTCAACCTGCATGCAGAGGAAATGATTAAAGAGGCATGTGAAGAACTGGAGGTAGGAATGAAAGTGGGCGGGGAATTCGTAAAATCAGTTAGGTTTGCTGATGACCAAGCTTTAGTTTGTCAGTCAGCCAAGGGGCTGCAAGTATTGCTTACTGAATTGGAAATTCAGTGCGACAAGTATGGGATGAGAATCAATATTAATAAAACAAACGTTATGCGATTTTCTAGAAAGAAAAAGGCCAAGCTAAACATTAAAATAGGAGGGCAAAAAAAAGAGTTTTGGAGCAACACGGTCAAAGTAGTAAGGACATAAGGAGAAGAGTTGTGCTAGGCAAAGAGGCTTGATGAGGGAGTTGATGACGGGGACATTGAGTAAGGATGTTTAGAAAAGACTCGTAAAAACTTTGATATGGAGCGTAGCTATGTACGGCGCGGAAACGTGGTCATTGAAGCAGGAGGATAGACGTAGACTGGAGGCTTTTGAAATGTGGGTTTGGAGAAGAATGGAGAAGGTGAAATTGACAGAAAAGAGAAAAAAAGAGGAAGTGCTTGGTGGGTGAAGAGAGGGGTTTGTTGGGAGAAATCCTATGGAGGCAGGAAAAGTGGATGAAGGGGGTATTGACCGGCAGCGGGATATTGAAGACTGTAATTGAAGGGAGAATGCTAGGCAAGCGAGGAAAGGGAAGGAACAGGATAGGGATGTTGGACGGGATGAAGGGAGGAAGAAAGTACTCAGAGCTGAAGAGGGATCTGATGTAAGGTGGGATGTTGTGTTTTGCCAGGGGTCACAAATAATTTGATTGGGAATTATGTCCATCCAAAAACCTACCTTAACCGGTAGATTACCTAATAATAATATATATATATATATATATATATATATATATATATATATATATATATATATATATATATATATAAATGGGTCGTGGTAGTCCAGGGGGCACAGCGTAGGACTATTGACCGGAGGGTCCCGGGTTCGATTCCCGGGCAAGGCACTCTGGGCACCTGCTTCTCCGCCCAAGCTATGTGATTTTTCGGGTACCAGATCTTCCTGGGAGACCATAACCGGCACAGGGAAAGCAACTGGACCCCCTACCCTGATGTGTGAATTTCACACGCCGTCGGGCTTAATACTGGATGTCCCCTACCATCACCTACCAAACCGACCCTCGGGTTGATTACTGTTTATAGTTATATATACATACACATGTACTCATATAACATATGTGATATTCGTACCGATGTGAATAATAATGTATATCAAGATAGCACTAGCAAACATAAACCAAAACACAGAAACAAAAAAAAATAAATTCAAACGTATTCCGAATTTTCGGTGGCGCTAGAATCTTTCTGAGAAAAAGGTTTACATAGAAGGTGCCGGGGAAGCTGAATTGAAGGGGAGGGTTTGCGAAGGGAGGAGCTACGAGGGGAATTTTTAGAAGTTTGGGAATAATATGGTAGGTTTTGGAAGCCAATAGGGGATAGAAATTTATAATGAATTTGGGAAACTGGTAAACTTTTTGGCAAAAATTTGGCAAACTGAATTTGGGAAAAGGTTTGGTGGTGGAGTTATGGATTTTGAGGAAAGGGATAGATGGGTTAATTGATGTCTAATATTATTGCCATATAAACGCCTGTTCTAATATTATGAGTTTGAGTGGAAGATCAGAGGGTGGGAAGATACTAGAATGTAGACGCTACAGCATTTATCACAGAGAATGGTATGTTCGGAGACGTTTTTTGGGAATAGGAGCACCCATTCGGGAAAACTTCTTTCATGAAGCCCGGTGGTTATTCATTATAATATTTAGGTGTGTGGTATACTGTCCAATATAAAAGGTAGGGCATAGTTGGCACTTCAGAAGGTAAACTTTATTGCTGGAGGATCTCAAGGAGTACGAAATTTAGAGAGTGAGTAAAAAAGTGGGTGGGAGAGGGATGGGTTCCGGGTTTTGAAAAGAGGACATGCTTTGCATTTAGGTTTATTCCTGATTATGAGAGAGGCTTTGGGACGGGGCTGGGATTTAAGGAGTGGATTGGTTGATTTGAGGAGATCTATCAAGTTGGTGGGGCGTGTTAAAGTAACAAACTGAATTTGGGAAAAGGTTTGGTGGTGGAGTTATGGATTTTGAGGATACGGTAGAGTTTTTTTCGGAATGATCTCAGAGACTCTACAGGTATGTGGTACAAATGGAAAGAGAGGGGGTTTCTGCGGTGGAGGAAAGTTTGGGTTGGTAGGCATATTCCCGGATTCTTTTGGGTAGATGGGATTCTGGATAACCTCTTTGGAGTAGGGAATGGTGTAGATTTGAGAGGCATTCTTCAGTGGAATCAGGATGATTGCAGATTCTGTCTTATGGAAATGGAATAGGGGATGAAGCGTCTTGTGGGTTGGTGACGGTATAATGTGTCAATTGTTGTTTGTTTGTCGGTGTTATATGTTCAAGAGTGTGGATCTTTTTGTTTGGTAATGATTTCCTTACATCTAAGGAGGGTGATTTTGGAGGGGGGAAATTTAGAATTGAAGGAGACAGAAGAAAGTATTGAGGTCGGAAATTAACGTTAAAACCTTCTTCTACGTTTTTCTTCTGCTAAAATCTTCCTCGCAGTTCATTACTTCTCTTCCATGAGAAAGAGGGTAGCGCCACCGAACTTTCGGGATACGAGTAAGTTTCTTTTTTGTTTGTTTCTCTGTTTTTTCATATATGCTAGTGCTATCTTCATGTACGTACATTATATATGCAGGGTGCGGCAACATAAATTCCTCTTTCGAAAGTTTTGCGTCTGAAAAATGGAAGTTATGTTGTCACACCCTATTTACATTTATATAAATAGGGTGTGACGACGGTCGAGCCGTCGAAACGTCGAAACTGCATACATGAGTGTCCTAAAGCTACATATATGAGCTCCTTGTGAGTGTAGTGAAAATATCTAAGAAGGCATGGATAACAGCTCAAATAAGAGTTCTCATAAAAGAAAGAAGGAAATACCATAATCCCTGAAATGAGAGCAAAGAAAACCTCTATTAACAGTTGCGGAACCAGGTCATACGAGAATGGCAACGGACACATGGATATAAAGCTACTGCAAGGATATTTAATGACAACATAATAAAGGGAAATTGCGAGATGGCTTATAAACTAGCGAAGAGGCAATTCGGGAAAGAAACAAATTCGCTAAAGATCCATTTTGGAAATATACTTTTACATGATGACAACATTGGGAATAGATGGACAGAATACAATGAATTATTTTATCACCCTCCCAAACCAATAGAAGATGGCATAATTAAAGATGAAAGTATGATAGGTACTTTCGGGGTCCGCATATATTAAGAAACGCATTCGAAAGAGCCGCGGCTGACGTCAGAAACAACAAGGCGCCAAGGGTTGACAATATAAACGGAGAAATAACCAAGGCACTCGAGGTCATTGCGAAGGGTGCCCTCAATGGAATAATTAAAGATAGCTACGATAGCTACAATAATATACCAGGAGACTTCAAGAAAAGTATAATAATTGAAATACCAAAAACACCGAAAATAGATAGATGCAAAGAACATAGAACATTGAGGCTATTGACTCAAGCATCACAATTCCTAACTCTGCTTTTAAAAATATTTATCCGAAGGATAGAATATATATATATATATATATATATATATATATATATATATATATATATATATTTATAACACTTTTTGAAAGTCTCACGGACGTGAATAATAATGTGTAACACTTGGCACTAGACGACACAGACTAAAACACCAACTCCCACCCCGTCCCAAAACCACTCCCATGCCATGCAATAAACTTAGATGCAAAACATGCCCTATTTTCAAAACCAAAATCCCATCCCTCTCCCACCCGTTTTTTAACTCTCTCCCACCAATTCCCTATTCTACTTGCACATCTAGCGATGAACTTTACCTGCTGTAGTGCCAACTTTGCCCTGACTATTATATTGGATAGTGTACCACACCCCTTAATATTAGAATTAATATCCACCAGGCTTCATGCAAGTATTCTTCCCTAATTGATATGCTCCCTATCCCCAAAAACGCCTCCGAACACAACACTCCCTTTGAATAATGCTATAGTGTATCCATCTTAGCATCCCTACCACCCTCTGATCCTCCACTAAATCTCAAAACATTAAAGCAATCCTTCTTGTGGCTCTTGGAGTCCTGGAATTGGACAGGAATCAATATTATGCATTAATTACCCTGCTCCAAACATATTTTCATCCCCCCTCCACACTCATCACCTTCTACATTTTCCCCACCCTTCTAACGCTGCCCCTCCAAATCCTTCCCTTCCGAATTATCTCCCCACCTTCCCTATCCATTCATCGCTCCAGCCCTCGTATTCCCTTCAGTTCTATCGTCTCTTCCTGCGACCACCAAAAATTCGAAAGTGAGTCTCTTTTTTGTGTGTTTCTGTGTTTTGTCTGTGTCCACTAGTGCTAAGTGTTATACATTGTTATACAATTTATATATATATATGTATATATATATATATATATATATATATGTATATTGATTACTGTGATTATGGCTATATATATATACGAGGCTCGTATATATATATATATATATATATATATGTATGTGTGTATATATATATATATATATATATATGTATGTGTGTATATATATATATATATATATATGTATGTGTGTATATATATATATATATATATATATATATATATATATATATATATATATATGTATGTGTATATATATATATATATATATATATATATATATATATATATATATATATACACACATACATATATATATACACATACATATATATATATATATACACACACACACATATATATAGTATATATACACACACATACATATACGAGGGTCATCCGGAAAGTAGTACCCGTTCGTGCCGCATGAAGTGCTGACGACGCGAGTAGCCGCTGGACGAGGTCAGATAGCTTCAGTGGCTTGTCTGCCTTCTCTGAGCCAAGTTGCGTGACGCTAGCATTGCCTGTGTTGTTTCTGTGATTGTTTACAATGTTTAAAAAAATTGAGAACGCCGCCAGTTGTGAAGTGAGGGCAGTGATTAAATTCCTCAATGCAAGAAACGTTCGCCCATGTGATATTCATCGCCAATTAAAGGAGGTGTATGGAGACAATGTAATGGACGAGTCGTCTGTTCGGCGGTGGTGTCGCAACTTCAACATGGGGAGGGGGAACACACACGACGATGAGCGTTCGGAGAGACCGTCTGTCATTACAGACCAACTGGTGAGCTCAGTTGACGAATTCGTGAGGAACGATCGGCGCGTCACAATTGATGACATCTGTGAGCATTTTCCCAATGTTTCTCGAACAATTGTTCATGAAATTGTTAAACACCATCTGCATTATGCAAAAATTTGTGCAAGATGGGTCCCTCGCGTATCTCAATGAGCTGGCGGCGAAGGACTATGCAGCAGGAATACAGAAACTTGTCGCACGTTATGACAAATGCCTTAATTTGCTTGGAGATTATGTTGAGAAGTAGTTTAAAGTATCCTCTTTCAAATAAAATTTTTTATGTTTGTTAATATTTACTTTTGTGTCTTTATTTCACGAACGGGTACTACTTTCCGGATGACCCTCGTGTGTGTGTATATATATATATATAGCCATAATCACAGTAATCAACCCGAAGGTGATGGTGGAGTTCACCCAGTACTAAGCCCGACGGCGTGTGAAATTCACACATCATGGTAGGGGGGCCAGTTCCTTTCCCTGTGTTGGTTATGGTTTCCTAGGAAGACCTGGTACAATAGAACAATAGAACACAAAATGAAACAGGTAACACATAACACATAAATGACTCTCACATCGTAGATTGTTTGAGCATTAGACCTTCTCCGAGGCCTGCTTTAAGTAAGACTGAAAATTTTCTGAGATAAGCATGGAGTCTTGGGGGGAAAGGGGGGAAGGTGCAGGGAATGCTGCAAGAGGAATTAAAGATGGCGGTTAAGAGTGGGAATTTTTAAAAAAATCGGAAAGCTAGTATATATGCGGATTTTCGAGTTCTCACCTCTATATTGATGGCTGAATCGCATAGGGATTCCAGCACGGTAAGGGAGATACGCTGGTCGACTGAAAGGAGCGGCAATTTGTGTGTGTAGTGATAGGAAGAGAAGAGAGTGAGGCAGAATTGCAGGAGTAGCGGTAATTGTTCATTCGGATGGATAAGGGGGTAAAGCATTCACCTTTGTAAAATGAAGTGAACTGTTTGCATGACAAAAGACAGATAATGTTTTTCTAGAGGCAATTAGCGTGGGAACGAGGTGAGGGGGCAATGAGGGGATGTAGGGAGCGGGGAGTAGATCTGATAAGCAGACATTTTATATCGGGGGCGGTTGTATTTAGCTTTCTGATCTATTAAAATTCATACCCTTAATCGCCATCTTTCATTTCCATCCTAGCATTACCTGCATCTTCCCCCCCATTTCCCCCCCAGACTCAATGCTTCTTTCAGAATATCTTCAGTCTTACAATATACATATATATATATATATATATATATATATATATATATATATATATATATATATATATATATATATATATATATATATATATATATATATATATAAACACAGATGTAGATTTTTAGAATATAGAGACACAAAGAAAGGACACTCACAATTTGTTATTTTACGTTTCGACAGCACGGCTGTCGTCTTCAGATTCTGAAGAGTCAAGTCAAGAAGTCAAAGAGTATTATTTGGGCGTTATGAGACGTTTGCGTGAAGCAATTCGCCGAAAGAGACCAGAAATGTGGGCAGAAAACTCGTGGATTTTGCACCATGATAACGCACCGTCGCACAGTGCTATCATTATTCGTAATTTTTTGACGAAAAATGCAACAAATACCATCCAACAGCCACCGAATTCACCTGATTTGGCTCCCTGTGACTTCTTTCTGTTCAATCGAGTTAAAAAACCATTACGGGGAACGCGTTTTAGCAGCCGAGAGGAAGTAATGGAAAAATCGCAGGAAGCACTGATGGACATACCGAAAACCGACCGTAACTTTTGCAAATGTCAAGTTATGACACTAAGATTTAAAGGGAATATCAACAACAGATGTACCAATTTAACAAAAAAAACAGAACTCAAATCGGAACGATGGGAGCGCCACACGGTGGTTATTCCGGGAACTTTTTGATCAAGGTAGTATATATATATATATATACGAGGGCGATTTGAAATGTAAGGTCCCCTATTTTTTTCTGAAAAGTCAAATTTATTCACAATTTTGCGTACAGCTTTGGAAAGGTTGAGCGCTTAGCCATTTTTCTACGTAGTCTTATATATAAACATATGTTTTATGAAATCTGTGGATGACTAAAGGGTTTTTTTTCTAGACCTGCGACGGGATCACTCTATCCTCCTGGTGTTTTCAATTTTTCTTATTTTCAATGAAATGAAATGTTCACCCACTATGATCCTTTTTTATACACTATATACTAATCCGCTTTATATATTGAGCCATGCAGCAGGGGTATCATGTGCCTCTGCTTCTGTCTGACCCATGATAATAATCCCATTTTAGTTTTGTTTCTATTACCTATGATTTATCTTAAGGAAATGATGAGTACTTGCTTATGAACTTATTGCGTATTTTTGCATTACTCTCTAAATATTATCTTGGTAACTGAATGTTCAAGATAAAATACGAACTTCTCCTAAACACTTAAATAAAATTCTCCAACTTGTAGCCATCTCGTTCCCGAAGACTTGAATGGAAGATC
Source organism: Hetaerina americana (assembly GCF_022747635.1). Taxonomy (NCBI): domain Eukaryota; kingdom Metazoa; phylum Arthropoda; class Insecta; order Odonata; family Calopterygidae; genus Hetaerina; species Hetaerina americana. The sequence continues at coordinate 19,679,633 of NW_027286292.1, forward strand.
GATTTCCGTGATGAATATTTTTGTCGTAATGTTGCACTTTTTTATTTTTATATTGGAAAAATTTTTAAAACGCTGTTTGGTTACCAAATTGGTTTTGATGTTGTGATTTCAAAATCTGTTAAAATTTCCATGTTTCAACCTTCTGGTTTACCTTGCATAACGTTCATGGAATGTGTATGCATGTAACAACTACTATAACAACCCTTTATCCAGTAAAATACCTACTGCTAATTCCACTAAATCAACAGAGCCCCTTCTTTGGAGATAGCCGCTCGCAAACTTGAGGCAATTGCATGGCGTCGCGCTGTACCTTCATCAAGTTTTAACGAAGGATAGAGCGTATCTCTTCTTCCAACTACCGTTAATTATCTCAGCTTATGCATCTAGGGTACTCGGATACTACACTACCATCTTTCAAGCCTAGAATTACTCTCATTATGAGCAACCTGGTGAACGCACTTGATGGCGTTATCTCATGCACGATGATAACCCAATTTCAAAATGAAATGCAATTTTACGGAATGTCCTCCCCTTCACCCATCCTTTAACTTAGCGTAAATGAATGCGTTACTTCAATCGAGATTTTGTGAAGAAGCCTTAAATACGTTATTCTGTTCTTAATGGAAAGAAGAGATCCGTAGGAATTATTCTCATTTAAATATCCTCACAGGCAACACCAGAGAAAAAGAAAAACCCTGCGATAAAAGCTGGTGATGCTACACTAAAACCTTCTTCCTTTCAGTAGGGCATCAAATCACTTTCGAATCACATCGAATTTCTTAATACATGGTACTTGGCATATTTATTTTTAATATTTATTATTTAATTATTAGTTAAGTTGTATATTGTTGAAATATTACAGTATATGGTAAAGCAACAATTTTTCAGTAAAAATCA